>NC_092382.1:37057258-37357258 GCF_030028105.1 Mobula birostris | reverse complement strand
ACCTGCTCCCACATCTACACCTGACCCTGACCGGTGGGGTGGAGGGGGAGCAGTGGGCGTAGAAGGTGGACTAACCATACTCAAGTGTGACCTGCAGGCTGGCGGAGGAAAGGGGCGACTTGTATGTTTTAATTGGTTTATCTGCGCAAAAAATAATTTGGACATTGTTCAGTGGAGGAGTGGATAAAGAACCGAAAGTATGAAAGGAACTGCAGCTTGTATTCAGTGGTGCCCATAATGCAAAACACGGGGGAATATAATAATATCGAGTCTACATCAGTTACAGCTTTATACAGCAGCATCTTGTTCTGATCTCGCATATTGGTAATGACGTAGCAAATATAATTGTTGAAATATCATGTATGCATATAAACACACATTTAACATATTTAAACACTTAAACGTATTGTGAAGAATGTTGCGAATAAATGTTCAGGTTTGTTTTGATTCAACCTGGCTGTGAACAACAACAAAGAGAATTAATGCACATTACAAATCAGATTAAGTGCAGTCAGAAATAGCTGTAGTTAACCCGTTGCAGTTCGGCACATCCAGAATTATAGAATACGCCATATGTTTGTATAAAAAAAACACGTTATTCTTAAATACCTTGCAATGAATTGTAAACATTACTCTAAAAGAAGGAAAGGAAGAGTTCTCTGTAAATGGGGACGGATGAGAAGCACAACCTTGCTGAATCTATCCAAAGTCTCAGCCGCTGACACTCAAACTCATCTCTCCGACCTCATGGACAGCCACTCTCTGGTTTGGAACTGCAGAACAGCGAATACGAAACAGACACATTGAGTGTAATGCTGAAACTTCAGAAAGATTACGGGCTTCTCCCTTGAATAAATAGATTGCTCTACACTTTCAAAGTTGGTCAATGCTCACGCTGATGTTGTCATTGCTTCTCCGGATCTCCGCTCACGGAGCGGAGATGATGATCTCACTGCAGGCCAAGCTGCCGACGTCATTACTATTCAACGCCCACAGTTGACCATGATGATAACTTTGTCTCTTGAGCCATAACAGTGACCACAGTGATAATGTTACAGCGTGTCCTGGTCATTCACTGAAATGTGTTCCTAAGACATCCATATTTTAAATTCTTCTTCTCTGCATGGAATTCAACTGGAGATTTATCCAACTCTCCGAGAGTTCCCTTCTGTCAGCCGATCGCGATTACCTAGATCAAAGGCACCATAAATGCAGCATTGTATTTTGTACGTTACTGCCCCGTATGACAGCGTAACGAGCAAGACAGGTGGACAATTTTTCCAGGTGCTCCTGTCCTGCTCCTTCACCGTTAACCTCAAACACAGGATCACCGCCAAACCCATATATCGGCTTTTACCTCAGAAGTGTGTCGTTATTCTAATGCAATACAAGAGATTGCAATTTGTCAACATGCATCTGATATGGTTTCTGCATAGATAATCCTGTGCACAGCGGATTGGAAATTATATGAAATGATCACCAACAGAAATAACTCATTTTATAGTTCGGATGTCGGAGTGAAGGGATTGAACAACGCAATAATGTAATGCGTTGGAGCTCACGCCTCCGAATCCATCCATAACGTCCTTCCGAGACTCCGGCCACCATCCGAACCGCCGAGGTATCTGCTGCACTGGAACCGCTGTCCGTTCCCCACACGTCTGTCCTCTCCGCTCCCCTCTTGAAAAAGCCCGCGAGCCCCAGCTCAGAACACACATACAAGATAGCATAACATAGCTTCCATTGGTTAGTTCCTCCGTTATCTATAACTATAACCTAAACGTTTCAGCTACAGAGACAATTACCTCATAGTGAGCATTACAAAGAAGACATTTCATTATAACACTTCAGGGAAGCCATTTTATAATAAGCAGTTAACAGTTAACAGTCCAGTTAATATTACGGAAAACCCTGCATTCTCTCCCCTCCCCCAACGATTTAAGTCATGCCCTCATGACGTTCAGATAATTCGTCATCACTTCCTGCAAAACACACAGCCCAATCCACGTGCAGAAAGCAGTGTCATAACTCCCCAAAACAGTACAGATCACACCCTGTTCCCCGGGTGTTGCATAGACCAACCTCTCTGGAGGGTTCCGATTTCAATGAGCCCTACGTACCCCATCTTCTAACTCTTCCGCTTCGGAAAAGTTCCACTCACCTGGATCTGGTAATATCCACTCCTCAAATCCAACACTTCGCCCCCGTCAGACAGGCCAGCGCGCCTTCTACCCGGGGGACCGTGTACTGATCAGAGACTGTGCGCCTGTTCATTGTTCTATAGTCCACACACATACGAACCTTCCCATTCTTCTTCCGGGCCACTACGATAGGAGACGCGTAAGGGCTTTGGGACTCGGTGATGATCCCAGCCTCCTTCAACTTACACAAATGATGTCGCATGTCTTGCACATCTACAGGGGCCAGGCGCCTTGACCGTTCTCTGAACGATCACCTGTACAGTGTGGCGAGTGCTCCTGGAACAACCCACATCAAACTCGTCAAGGGAAAAAAAAAAACATCTGTCATCGTCGACATCTTCTCCACCAGCTTCTGCTTCCAACCCTCCGGCACAGGTCATGCCCCAAAGCTAAAAGCTTCAGCGGTGAACTTAGTCCCTTTTCCCAACAGCTCTCCCTGAACTGGCCGCACGGGGGCGCTATGCATCACCGTCCCCGGGAACAAATGCGCCGGAGGCATCCCTCGTTTAAAGGTGGCCTCCCGCGTCGTAGCGTTTCTGATGATTACCACCAGCCTGCGTGCCTGTACCACCGAGGGCTTCTTCACCAGCATGAGACTCCCCCTCGAAATCTTCCGGGGTGTCCACGTAAAGGGCTCCACCCTCAGGCACTCCCAAGTATCTGGGGATCCCCATCAATCTCGCTATTTCACCGGCCGGGCCTTTACAACTCTGGGCTTCGACTAGGCACACCACACAATGCCTCGTTCACCATGTGGCGCCCAGCCAAGTCGACCCAACACTTCCTCAAAAGCAGCTCGGAACACTGGGTGCACTGACAAGGTCTCCAAAATGTCTTCACCCGCCTTCTCCTTACAGGCTCCCAGGAGTCTCCGCACAATAGGAGTGCTGGTCCCCACCAGAATTGACACACCCCCCGCCTCACCGGTGTCGGGGCAAACCAGAACCAGGGTCTCATGAGCCTCAGAGACCCTCACCTCAGCTTCTAGGAACTCCAGTTTCACAGACAAATAGCCATCGTACGGGTAATCACCAGCACTGATACCCCACATTTCCAGTGCACTGAAAGGAGTCAAGGGTAAATGAGCCAGATACTGATCGTACAACGACCGGTACAGTGTTGTGACCTGAGACCCGGTGTCGAGTATGGTTTTTACATCTATCACCTCTATCTGTATCGACACGCAGGATCGGGGTCCCACCAATCCTTCTGGGATAGGGACTTTTCCTCTCCAGGGTCCCGCCGCACATTGTTGGGAACGTATTTTCCCAGAGACTCCAGTCCGTTCCCTCACTGAGTCTCTTCTAAGTTTCCCGACCCCCTTCCTGTTGCGACACCTGTGGGCTCTCCCTCCGAGGGTCTTCCTGCCGTTCACATTCTCGCCTGAAGTGCCCCTGTTCCCTGCGGTTATAGCACACGCCTCGCCTCCCAGGACGCCGGCCTCCGCCTGGCCTCAGTGCAGTCCGCCCCTTCAGGGAGAGACCTTCTCCGCTAGGACCCTCCCGCGGAAGGACCCAGCTGCCGTGACGCCTTTTGCTATCTCCCGCGTGGAATTGGCCCGGGTCATTTCACCACCAGGAGCTACTACCGAGAACTGCACCGTATTAACGGAGCCCTCTTCCGCTTCTAATGCATCCTCCTCCTCCCTTACCTCTCTGAGCATCTGAACAAAAGACGGAGGTGGGTGGTGGGGAAGGGGGGGGGGGTGGAACACGCTCTACCGGACTGCCGGAGGCTCTCAGCGATCACATCATGTCTCTGCGCGCCCCTGGCTACCTGGCCGATCCTTATCCGATCTACCTCTTTCCCTGAAATGATCCCCCGGCGTCTCAAGCAATTTAGCCTTCGCTACAACCGGAAACGATACATGAAAGTCTTTCCCCTTTCTCCTGACTCAGATTCCGAATCCCCCCAAGAAGTTCCACCCTGCCCCAGTCAGCTCAAATGGCTTCCCTGATGCTTCTAGACACTCCAGCCAAGAAACCAAGTGTTGGTTAACTTTCACGGCTTTTACCACCTCAGCTGCCGCCCCTCTCAAACTTTCTCCCAATCTTTGCCGCTTCTCCTCCTCAGGAGACTGCCGCTCACCGAGCAGCTGAGAGGTATGTTCCATTCAGGTCTCATCACCATCTTCCCCTTCGGGAATGGGAGTGTTCCCTGAGAAATTTCTTAACTTCTGATATGGACCCATTGCCCTGTTCACCAGGGAGTTAATGGCTGAGGCCAACTCACAGCCTTCCCCTTCCGTGGGGAATGAGAACAAGTTACATTCCCAAAATCTGTCCACTCCCTTCCTTCATCCTTCAAAAACGATTAGACCCGCTCTCTAATATCTCCGCCCCCAGCTTCGGGCAAATCCTCTGGTGTCCCTTCAGATCCTTCCTCCGTGACAGCGTGCTCGCCCCAACTGAGTCACGATGCCGAGGGTGATTAGCCGTTGACCCCGCCAAAAAGTGCAAATGCTTTGCTGCGGATACGGTGTGAGGCCCCCAAATATCAGCCACGACACAAGTATCAAACAATATACAAAGAGCTAGTAAAGAAATATACTTTACAGTAATTCTTCGTGATGGGTTACTAGAAACAACTAATCGAAAAGGCGCCACACAGGTAAACCTATCTGTCTTCTGCACATAATATTTTAATAAGTTGGAGTTCCACAACGTCCTTCGGAGACTTCGGTCACCATGCGGACAGTCGAGGCCCGGTATCTGCCGCCTTGGAACCGCTGTCCCCGCACGTCCGTCCTCTCCGCTCGCCTCCCGAAAAAGCCCGCGAACTCCAGCTCAGCACACACATACAAGATAGCATAACGTAGAGCACTTTCCTTGCTTAGCTCCAGTTAGCAGTCCAGTTAATATTATTGAGAACCCTACGCTCATCTATGAACTCAGTTAAATTCGTGAAGCACATTGAAAACTACCAGGCTTGTCCAGAAGAGATAATAAGACGTAGACTTCTGGATTATGCTTTCAGTGCTTATGAGGATTGTTTATTGTCTATTCTGTCTATAACTAATGAGTTCTTCTTACGATGTCCTCTGGTAGAATAGGCATAACATAGCCACAGCAAAAATAAGTTATACCAACAGGTGGAAAGAACGTCCTTTGGAAAGTTACAATATTGTAATTAGGTGCGTGACTTCAAAATTGCAGATAGGAGGACGAGACTTGCCTCATCCAGCAGGAAACAGAGTAATGAAGGGGAGCTTCAAGTTCCAACGCACTTACACACTAATACAGCCGATATTTCTGGGACAAGATTCTACCAGAGTTGCCACCGATTACTTTTTTGATTGCAGGCTAGACACGAGTTGTGGAGGAGGCAAAGGAGATAATCCATCAGTGGACTAAGCACATTAAAATAATTAATTTTAATTAATTATTAATAGGTACATATCAAGAACATGAGTTGTGGGGTCTTCTCATGTGAGTTAATTGTTAATATAGGGGATATTATCGTTACAGATGAAAATATACTCCAAGATCAGGCCTTCTTGTCGGAACCGGGAAGCAGGGGTAACAGATTCACCACAAACTTCAATTTAATCGTGTTGTGTTTACAGTGTTTGCAATGTTTCTTTTTACAGTGTATACATAAAATGCTTCTGGATTCCCGTTAATACTCTTCACTCTAGTCAATTCCTCGTCACTATTCACTCTCCCGATTCACAATTTGACTTGCTTGTTGACTTCTCCCATTACTCCGAGACCCAGTACAATTTTAGCATCCCAAACTTCACATTGTCCTCTCTCTCTCTCTCTGAAGTAAAGACAATGGTATTTTGTTGTCATATGTAAAACAGTTACAATTGTGCTACTGGAAGATAGTTCATGACGTCAGAGATAAAGAGAGCCTATAGGTTCAAAAAGAAGAGAAAACGAGGGTGAATGAAAGGCCGGGTTATCACGGGATCAGGAGTGGTTGTTACTGACTAAAGTATACCCCATGATCAGGCAGTTCTGTTAGAACCGGGAAACAGGGGCAACAAATTCGCCACAAAGTTCAATGTAATCGGGGCGTGAGGTAAGGTCAAAGTGGATTTCTCTGAGACGCTGAAGTCAGTGATGCCGTCAGAAAAAGCTGTAAACAACTGGTTTATTACCCTGAGGCAACACACACAAAATGTTAAAGAAACTCAGTAGACCGGACAGAAAATATATAAAAGAGTAAATTCTGATAGTGTGTGTTGTTTTCTATTTCGAACATCAGCAGATGTTCTCCCGTTTTAGTTCTATAACTCTGTTCATCATATTGTTTCCATTTATACACAAGTGGGTTTACAGAGTAGGGATCATGAAGGCAGCTTGATTGTAATAATTTACAGTATTTATTTCTAACGTTTAGTGAGTTTCAAAATCCTATTCATTGGGTATTTCAGCATATTCTTGATTTCTTCTCGGAATTTGTTCTGGGTCAGGGCGTAAATAAAAGTGTTGGTGCAGGAACTGAGAATCTGCAGCATTCCCGATATTTCCTCGGTGAGGTAGTGGGGATCTGTTACAGAATAATAAACAAAACTCATTGAAATCCGTTGATAGATATAAAATGCCTGCCGTGTTACCGAGCACAGTATGAAACTACCGGATATGCTGAAGAGCAAAACGATGGATTTGCGTCGGTTCTCCATCTCCCGGTCCTTGTCATTCTCTCCACTCTTTTGTCCCCGGAACCCCCGGCGGGCTCGACTGGCCACTAGAATCTTCCTAACAGTTCGAATATTGAGCAGCAAAATCAGAAAAAATGGGACACAAGGGGTTAAAATGCGGTGAAACATTGCAAATGCCGCCCATGAGGGAGACTTTTTGTAGCTCGATGTATGAACACAATACCAGGGAACACCATCCATTATTACCAAAGACTCGTATACAAAGCCCCAGGGGACACTCTCCAAACAGGCCAGCACACTCACTGTCCCGATAACCACAGCGGCCGTTCTCTCGGTGCAATATTTTGTTTTCAGCTTCTCACAGCAAATAGCCACAAATCGATCGAAGGTGAAAGCGACAGTCAGCCAGACAGAGGTTGCAGTGCTCGCAAAAATCAACCATCCACAAAATCTGCACACAGGAGTGATAAACAGGAATGATCGGGGAAAATAACACCAAGCAGTCCACGTCAGCAGCGGATAGGAGATAACCAGCAAGAGATCGGCGGCGGCCATTCCCACCATGTAACGATTGACGCATTTGGACAGACCGCACTTTCCCCGGGACACAATCACAACCGCCAGCAGGTTCGCTGAAAGAGAGACAGGGAACAGCAAGTTGAAAAAAAAGAAGATACTGAGCAGATGCTAGTGCAGCAATGTGAGCAGATACCGTAATACTTCCATGTCATTGACGCGTTTAGTGAAGGAAGATTCCAAAGAGGGCGCAGATGGACAAAGAAGGACGTTACACAGTAAAATAAAAGCAATATAATTTGTGTACGGATTCCTTACTGGTGACCGAAATGTGAAGTGGCAGCGGGAAGTGAAAACTGGGGAATTACCTCCTCAGAGTCCTACTGGATGGAACAGTTTCTACTGGCACCTCTGCATTTCGTGTCATGAAATGAATACATCCGCACCTTAATTGCGGGATAGTTCCAATAGACAATCAACAGCTTCTATGGCGCTCCCTGTCAGGACAACCGAAGGACGGTACAAAAGAACGGAATATTCTGGAAACACGCATCCAGACAAAAGAGAATTTGTGGGAAAAAAAAACAGTTAAAGTGTCTCTTCTCATAATGTACTCAGAGAAGTCCCTGACAAAACTGTTAAGATTTCTTTTTTTCCATTCAAACCGATTGGAATTTAGTGTGTAAAGTATTTCCCATGTTTGCTTCCTAATCCACTTTACAACAGAACATTGATTGTTACCACCATTAAAACGCAATCTGACACAACGTGAGAGAGAGATATGACACATCCCATTGAAACCATCACAGGGAAGCAGGGGAGAGGAATTCATCGTCCAGTAGCCAACTCAGTGTCGCTTTTAGATAACTGTATCGGTGTCAGATGTGGATATAACATATGATACATTTTATAATGTTGATAACACATCTGTTGTGATAATTGGCTCAACAAAGACTTCATTGAGTTGTCCATCAGCTGCTTCACATTCAGTCACAGCGCACACATTTATTAAAAATCCTCGAGTTTCCTCACATTTACGAAAGAGTTACTACCAGTCAATGGTTTGATTATTGCACCTCACACGACCGCTCACATACAAATGCAGACAATCCATCGGTATAAACACCGGGAGCTGCACGGACTATTTGCGATTTCAGTACAGCCACTACCGGACCAAAAGCAGGTAATCCCGAACATCACATTATTCAGCAGAAGCAGCTGGGAGAACTCTGCCTGACCCGTTGAATTCCAGAATCGCTGAATTCCAGCATCGGTTTGTTTTTAGATTCAGATCCTAAAATCCACATTCCCGATGTTTTCATTCCATTCCTGAAATGCGGCAGACTGGGACTGGACATGTGGCAGTGGAATCCAGCGACAGAAACAAATGTAACAGTGGATTTCAACTTCAGTTCCCATCTACAGCAGCTGATACGGCGGCTTACCGGGAATTCCAAAGGCTGAAATAAAAGGATAGTAAACTCTCCCTATTCTCAGGATGACTGGATAACCCATTTCAGTGAGAATTTGATTTCCGTTGCTTTTCAATTCACAGCGCCGGCAGAAACTCTGAGCTGGTGCTTTCAAAACGTCCCTTATTTATACAAAGGAGTATTCTCGAGAGATACAGTTATACCCCGACTAACATCATTAGTTACAATTACTTGAGCAAAAAAACATATTCAACACCATTGTCTCTGATGTAAATATTGAGCAGATTGAAGAGAAATATATCAAATTTATTTGGCATTACATCAGCAGTCAAAATTATGACAAAATCTGAGCTTTCTGTTGGAGCAACCATATTTACAGGGTTCATGTTTTTGTTGACTAATTATTAATATAACCATATAACCATATAAAATTACAGCACGGAAACAGGCCACCTCAGCCATTCTAGTCCGTGCCAAACTCTTACTCTCGCCTAGTCCCGCCGACTTGCACTCAGCCCATAACCGTCCATTACTTTCCTGGCCAGTTAAACTTTAAACGACAACATCGAACCTGCCTCAACCACTTCTGCTGGAAGCTCGCATCACACAGCCACCACTGTCTCAGTAAAGAAGTTCCCCTCATGTTACCCCCAAAACTTTTGCCCTTTAACTCTCAACTCATGTCCTCTTTTTTGAATCTCCCCCACTCTCAATGACAAAAGCCGATCCACGTCAACTCTATTTATCCCCCTCATAACTTTAAATACATCCATCAAGTCCCCCCTCAATCTTATACGTTCCAAAGAATAAAGACCCAACTTGTTCAACCTTTCTCTGTAACTTAGGTGATGAAACCCTGGCAACATTCTAGTAAACCTTCTCGGTGTTATCTCTATTTTGTTGACATCTGTCCTGTAATTTGTAAGCAGATTTCACCGACACCGTACGACCCCTAATTTCTGTCCCTGCGGTTTCCGATTTTCAGTGTTTCAACTCCCTCCTGGCCCCCCACACGCACAACAAACAAACACACAACACACACGCACACACACACACACACACACACAGAAACGAAGATACGAATAGATCCGGGAATGATAGTGAACACACACTAAGTGTTGGAAGAACTTCGCTGAGTTCCTCAAGCATTTTGATATGTTGCTGGAGAGGTAGGCTTTCATAAGCCGTCCACTTCATAGAACCGTCTAAGTTTTGCCTCTCTCCCAGTGACCAATTTCCTTCTTCTTCCCTCAGGGAAAGACTACAATATTCCTTCCTGTCGATACACAAAGTAAAGAGAGTCTCTCACATCAAAGGTGTGTTTCAGAGAACAGGGATACTGACAGCTCATCAGTTCCACAGTCTCAGACGGAAGCCATTCAGTCCCACACTGAGCCCAAGCCGGATACACATTCCACTGTTACACTGAAACATACATGTTCATTGTTTTCATTGTATTCTGTACCACATTGTCCTACAGGTAGAGAGACATACCCAGATCCAAAATGCCCACACACGGTGCTGGGAGGGCTGCAGCAGTAGGGTTGGCAGAGTCAGTGTGTGTTCAGAACATTACAAACAGTTGAAACATTACGAACTGATGAATGTGGTGTTGGTGGAATTTTACAAAGTTTCTGATCAGCAAATAAGGTTCTGGTGTGCTTGTGTAGACTTAGAATTCGTCAGCAGTTCAAAGACAGAGAGAGAGGGAATAAATGGGCCATTTTCGATTTGGGAAGCTGTGACAAATAGGGGGAATCTGGGATTGGAGCTGAGACCCCAGCTGTTCACAGTCTCCATGACTGATTTGGATGTGCGATGATATCATTGTCTGCTGGAGTTACAGAGCTGGGCGGCAGGATCAGTAGTGAGAAGGATACAGAGTGGGTCCGGGGACGCAGGTAGAAGTGAATGAGTGAGGACCTGGCAGGTGTACAAAGTGCGGGGTGACTTGAGGCCAACCATTCCGAGAGAACAAGGTAGGAAAACCCATTTTTACATGGGGACGGAGGATTTTGAACAATTCACTGAGAATTAACATTCAGGTACAACAGATATTAAGTGAAAAAATCTTCTTTATGTCCTATGAAGCAGAATGACTGGGGAAGAGGAGGTGTCTAATTGGGCTCTGGTGAGAATGCATCTTGAATATTATTTGCTTATCCCGTCGCATTTCCTCAGTAAACTCATCCCTGTAGCACTGAGAGTGCAGGGATTATTCCTCACACTGTCTGCACTGGCTCCAGGGATGGCAGGGTGTCGTGTGAGGAGAAATTGAGTGAGCCGGGCCTGTTTTCTCTGGAATTTATGAGGAGAATTGATCTATTCTTTGAATTATTCAGACCGATTGGAGTGATGATTCCCCAGAAATAGGATTCTGTTACCATGGGTCATAGCTTCATCAAGAAACAATAAAAATTCAGGACTGAGAGGGAAAGAAAATGTCCTTATTCGGTGATTGTTCATCTAGTTGGAATCCATAACATTGCCAGACAGGAAGGCACCCTTTGGTCTGTGATGTTCAGCTGACGTAATTGAGCCAGTGATGCCTAATTAAATTAATCCATCTCCCTGCATGTTGTCTATATTGCTTCGTTCTCTGTGTGTTTCTTTGCCTAAGAGCCTCATAAATGGCACTGTTTCACCTACTTCCAGCTCCGCCCAGAACTCCATTCTAGAACCCCATAACTCTTTGTTTTCTTTTCTTCTAATTGCTTCCTGCACATGTCCTTTGAATATTTTCCCCTCTCACCTTAACTGCATGCTCTCTGGTATTCGGTAATTGATGCTCTGAGAAAGATACTGGCTGTCTACTTTATTTACGACTCGGATAAACATTTCAGTCTCCGTTTCGCTTCTGGCACTCTGCGAAGAACAATTCAAAATTGTGCAACTCCTGCTTTTAGACCTCCTCCTAAACTCCTCCTGTTGAAAGTCTTCTATGCCTTTTCCAAAGACTCGGTATCCTTCCTACAATGGGGCGACTGAAACGAGATGCAATATCCCAGGTGCAACCTGACCAAACTTTTATAAAGCTGCAACATTACCTCCTGGCTCATGAACTGAAACCTTCATTAACAAAGGCAAATATGTCACGGACCAGGAGCAGTGGAGGAGAGTGACTGATCAATATGATGCTGCAGACCTGGAAATGAGGCGAAAGAAAAGATAACGAGGGGAAAGGAGATGGCAGATGCACTAAATGAATATTTTGCACAAGGCTTCACAGCGGAAAGTACAAGCATTGCGCCAGATGTTCGAGGCTGTGAGTGGGGGACATGATTGCAGTTACTATAACAAGGGAGAGTGCGCACAAAAAGCTGGAAGATCTCATAGTGTATAATCCCCCGGACCATGTGAACTGCGCTCTCGGGTTATAAAACAAGTAGCGCTCAAGACTGTGTAGGCATTAGTAAAGATCTTTCCAAAATTAAGTGGACTCTGGCAGAGGACTGGAAAATTGCAATTGTCACTCTACTCTATAAGAAAGCAGGACGGCAGCAGTAAGAAAATTGTAGATCAGTTAGCTGGACAGCAGTGGCTGCTAAAATTTTGGAGTCATTTGTTAAGGATGAGGTTATGAAGTCCTAGGACACACAAAGCAAGGTAGGGAAAATGAGGCTTCTTACCAGGTTAAGGGCCGATTATATTATAGGAAAGTTTCTGGCATGTTTGAGCAATAAGTGATTTGTAGGAGGCAGCGAGTGGGAATAAAAGGATGATTTTCCGTTTGCCTGCAAGTGTGTGTTCCACAGGAGCTTGGGTTGGGACCGTTGCTTTTTTATGTTGTATCTCAATGATTGAGACAGTAGATGATGCAGAGTTTGGTGGAGGGAAGGGTAGTGTTCAGGAAACCGGTAGGCTGCAGAGGAACTTAGACAGATTAGGAGGATGGGCACTCGCTGTCTTCTACAAATTCATTGTGTCACCTTTAGGTACCGAATGTTTAATATCCTCAACAAAATCCAACAGGTTCGACAGGCATGATTTTCCCTTTAGGAAACGATGCCGACTTTGTCCTACCTTGTACTGCGTGTCTAACTACTCCATAATCTCATTTTAACAATTGACACCGAGATCTTCCCAACCACTAATGAAGGCTAACTGATCTATAAGATACTTTCTGCTGATCAGTACTAATGCCTGCACAGTCTCTAGCGCTTCCTCTTTCTGAACCCTGGGGCGGAGTTCATCTGGTCCAGTAGAGTTGTGTATCCTTACGTCTTTCAGCTTTTTGTGCGCACTGTCCCATGTCATAGTGACTGTACTCTCTTCCCTCACTTCCCTCCTTTAACATCCGGCGCACTGCTAGTGTTTTTAACAGTGAAGGATAGTGCAAAATGCTCATTTAGTTCATCTGCCATCTCCTCGCCCGTCGTCATTTTATCTACGGCCTCATTTTCCTGCGTTCCTATATCCAAAATCATCTCTATTTTATCTTCTTACATACTTGAAAAAAAACTTTTACTATCCACATTGATACAGTTTGCAGCCTGCATCTTTTCCCACCTTTTTACTTATTTATTTATTAACATGCTCTCTCTAGAGTTTTAAAAGTTTCCCACTCATCATTCCTCGTAATAACTGGAGCTTTCTTTTGGCCCTCGCTTTTACATCTGATTAAGTTTGATTTCTTGACTCTTATTACTCTGTGTCCCGAACAATGAAGAAAAACTTCCCACAGATGCGCTTTAATATTGTGTTTAATTGTCTTACAACTTTGGTCCGCTGATCACTCTGTACATCAGTGCTGTTCAAGGCCATGTCAATTTGCAACACCTCACACTTGCCGGAATCAAATTTCACTTTCATCATCAACTCTCCTGGCAAACAATCAAACCGTTTCCAACCTTTCCACTTCAGATGCAGAGAGACTGTGCTGAATAATAATCTTGCGCTTTGGTCAGTAATGGTTCCTGGTGTCCTTAAGAATTCTGTCAGCACTGCGGTGATGATGTCTTACTATAACAACTTACGTAGTCTGTGCGCGTCCATTTGTAAACACCAATCAGGAGCCGTCCTGGTCTCCAGCATCACACTGATACGTCACTCTCCTCTGCTGTTGCTGCTCCTGTTCCCTTTGTCCTTATTCGGCCCCTCTTGCCTTCTCCATGATTCGACATCAGAGCTATGTGTGTGCTTTTCATCAAAAGCTCCCATTCTGCCTGAAAAATATCCATCTCTGTCTTGACTACCCTCAGCCTACGTGCCTTCTCCACGGTTCAATGTCGGAGTTGTTCTTTTCTTTTTACAATAACTCCCATTGTGCGAGAGGAATATCAATCTCTGTCTTGTCTGTTACTCAGCCCACGTGACACCACATTTATTTCAGAAAGAATAAATTTGGAAGTGGAAGATAGAGTGTAACGTGGACAAGTGTGGTGCTGCATTTTGGCAGGTTAAATGTCACACACACACACACACACACACACACACACACACACACACACACACACACACACAAACACACACATACACACACACACACATACACACACACACACACACACACACACACACACACACACACACACACACACACTCGCACACACGGATACCAACATATCATGGAAATGAAAGTGAGAGCACACTAAGAGCTGAACAAATAAAAACAAGTACACAAGGTATCGTGCCGAGCTGCCATTCACTCACCTTTCCTCTCTGGAGGGAAAGAGGTGCTTTCACTTTCTATTCCCACCATCCAACACTTGGCCTGTGAGCCTACTGACCGGAATCTTCAATGTCAGAGCGGAGGTTCTCAGACAGTCCACTGACATTCTGGGTGACGTTTGATTGATTATCATCTGCGAATTCCTTTCTAATCAAAACAAAATTAAGAAATCTCGGAGGTTTCCTTTAGCAGTTTGGCCAATTCATACTCTCTGCGGGTAAATGAAAATTCAGGTAGTTAACTGGTGATAGGGGACTCGATAGTCAGGAAGACAGACAGTTGATTCTGTGATTGTAAAATTAACACTAGGGTGGTGCATTGCCTGTCGTGTGCTATGGTCTAGGATGTATCAGAGTGGCTACAGGATATTCTCAAGGGGGAGGGTGAACAGACAGAGGTCGTTGTCCATATCAGCATTTACGCCATTGGCAAACATGTGGAAGATGTCCTACAGACTGAATATATTGTTAGTGAAAAGGCTGAAGGGAAGGTCACCCAAAGTAGTGACCCCTGGATTACTCCCGAAGACACGACCTCATCTTGGTAGGTGTGGAAGGAAAGCACGGATGAGGGGATGGCACAAAGCATCAGGGGTTCGACCTTTCCTGGGGAAGTGGTGACCTGAACCAGAGGGACGGTTTGCACATGAACTGGAAGGGAACAAATATGCTACATGGGAGGTTGGCTAATGCTAATCGGAAGGGTTTAAACTAGTTCTGCAGTGGGCTGGGAACTGCAAAACCAGGTCAGCAAATGAAGGATCGGACCGTAAGGTCGGTGTCAGGAAAATTATTGGCAGGCAAATTCGAATAAACGGGTATGATGAGACGGATAGATTGAAGTGTGCATTTTGGGTAAAGATGATCAAATTTGAGCACGGATCAATGCATTAAACTACAATATTGTGGCTGCGTGAGGGCAAGGGATGGGTGATTAATGCACCAGGTTTTCGAAGTTTTAGACAAGATATAGAGGGGGTTATAAAAGGGAGGAGTTGCACTTCTTATCAGGGCTAAACTGAGGTGAGATATAGTGGAGGGTTCAGACAGTGATCCATTTGGTTAGAACACTACAATAGGAAGGAGTGCAAAGAGTATACTACTACCTGTTGGGTAATGAGTCTGCCCAGGTCACTGACCTCTCAGTGCGTGAGCAATTAGGAAACAGTTACCAGAACTGCTTCATTTTCCGGATAGCTCTAGATAGGGACAGATATGGTCCTTGATTAGTACTTAATTGTAGCAGAGCAAATTGCGAGAACGTTAAGCAGGAATTAAGAAGGATTATTTGAGACTACACATTTTTCTGGCAAGTCCACATCAGAAATGTAGAAACTACTTAAAGATCAATTACACTGATTACAAGTAAGGTATCGTACTGTTGGAAGGAAGGATGCTGTTGGAAAGATACAAGTATCATGAATGTTCAGAGAGATGATGAATATAGTCAAAAAGAAAAATGGAAAGTATGTCAAGCTTCCAAGTTACGATCAAATGAGCACATGAGTATTAAAAAGAAACTAGGAAGAACTATAGAAGGAAATTATGAATGTCAAGCGGGGCTACGAAAAGTCCATGGCATGTAGAATTAATTTGAATCCTCATGGATTCTATGCACATACCTAGAGCAAGGAGATTACTAGGGAGAGGCTAGGACAGCTCAAGGATAAACGGAAGCATTTGCTTGGCTGTGGAAAATGTGACTGAGATCCTCAATAGATATTTTGATTCAGTAGTTCAAAGTTCAGAGTTCACAGCAAAGGCATAAACTAACTAATTTATACGAACTATTCTATAACTCTCTGGATTATCGCTGTTACTATACTTGAATAAATACCCACATATACTCTCCTCTGTTCACACAGCACCTTGCCACTGGCCAGTGAACGCTTTACTACCTCGTTCAGAGCCCCAACGCTCTTCTCCATTGCCTTCCACAGCAGCTTGGGATACATCTCATCTGGCCCGGGCGATTTCCCCATCTTCGTGCACGCTAAGATATTTAATACCTCCTCTTCTCAATCAAACATACGTGAATTAGGATGAATAAGGGGGATGTTACTGAAAAATACAAAATTGTGAAACGGGTTGATGGGTTAGATACAGGAAAGATGTTTCCACTTGCATGTAAGACTAACATTTCGGAAATAGCATCCAGATTCAGGGATACTGATTTAGGATGAAGATGAAAGGAACCTGCTTCTCTCAGAAAGTAGTGAACCCGTGGAATTCTCTCCCATGGAAGGAGTGGAGGCTACAACATTATAGAATTTTTCTGGGAAGTTACCAGGAAACAATAAATAAAAGGCTGTAGATTTGGTCTGCATGGACTTCAGCAAGTCCTTTGGCAAGGTCTCGCATGGGAGGTCGGTAAACAGCGTTCAGACATTTGACATTCAAGATGAAGTAGTAAATTATATCAGACAGCGGCTTTGCTGGAAAGGCAGGGACTGGTAAAAGATGTTGCTTCTGTGACTGGAAGACTGTAACGAGTGGTGTGATGCAGGAATCGCTGCCGGGTCTGCTGTTTGTCATTGACACCTATTACCTAGACGATATTGTGGTGAACTTGATGAACAAATGTGCAGATGACAACAAGATTTGGGGCTTAGTGTGGAAGAAGAGAGGGATCTGAGAATACAGCTCCATAACTCCATAAGAGGTAGAGCAACCTTTTGGCACATAGCCTTCATAAATCAAAGTATTGAGTGAACGAGTCGGGGTGTTATGTTAAAGTTGTATACGATATTGGTGAGGCACAAATTAATATATTGTATCCAGTTCCATTTACCTAGCTAAGGAAAGATGTCGATAGGATTGAAAGATAATAGACAACATTTACAAGGATATTGCCAGGACTTGAGGACCTGAGTTATAGGGAAAAGTTAAGTTGGTTACGGCATTATTCCCTAGTGCAAAGTGGAGATTTTCTGTGGTGACACACGAAATTATGAGGGGTGTTCGTCGGCTAAATTGAAACAGTTTTTTTTTTTCACTGAGGTTGCGTGAGACTAGACTTAGAACTTCAGAGGGAAAGGTGAATTTTTTAAAGGGAACATGAGGGCGACGTTCTTCACTTAGAGGGTGTTGAGATTGTTGAAAAAGCTGCCAGTGTCTGTGGAAAATGTTATCCCACATGTCTCCTTTCCATCTTTCTCCACTTACCTGAAATCTATGCAGTCTGGTTTTATTCATTTCTGTGCTTGGAGACCTTGTGGCCATTGATTTTTCTCCTCTTTAAGTTCAGCCCTCAGCCTTATATTTTCCGGAGCCAAAAATGCTCCACCTATGCAGTATCCTCTTGTAATTCAGGCCCTCCCATAATATATGAATGAATTTTCTCTTAAGAGCAATTTCATCCCCTTCCTACAGTGTGGCATCACTGATGTTTTGAAAAGTCCTTCCAAGACACCTGGTCAGTGTCCGGCTGAAATACAGGTATTCTTTGGATGTCCTTTTAGCGACCTATTTCTGCAACTTCAGGGATCTCTCTACCTTCACTTCAATGCTGGCAATGCTGGAGGCAGTTCATAAGCCATGGGACAGATTCATCCCAAAGAAGAATTATTTTAAAGGAAAAAATGAGTCAAAGTAAAAGATGGGACATATAATATATCACAATCAGTCGGAAGATAAAGGATTAGGAAGCTTTTAAAAGCAACAAAACTTCGAAAGTATAAACTACCTTTATTAATGAAGAATTTTTCCTATATCAGCCTGGAGATTAGTCTCCTTACAGTCAACCACAAAAGAAAGAAACCCGATAGAACCAATTTATAAACAGAGACCGTCAAAAAACCCAATATGGAGAAAAAAAAATATGTGCAGACGTTAAAAGTAAGCAAATAAAATTCAGAACTGAATGTCTCGAAAGAGAATCCACAGCCACGAAGCCAGTCATCACTGCAGCTGATTCGTTATTTGCAGACCAGAGCGGAGACGAGTAAATCTCCATAAGCACTGAGCTGAAGCAGCCGGTCTCTCACCTCCAGCGCGACCCTTTTCAATCTGGACCGGCAAATCTCGGGTCGTTCCTTGCTTGAGTTCCCGGGTCGTGCCGTTTCGGTACGTTATCAGCGACCTGAATCTGGACTGCAGCAAAGTCTTCGCAGTAGCAATAGAAAACGATGAAATGTTAGGGTAATCTTGCTGGTGACATGAAACAGGAAAGCACTTTTTTAGATATACAGTATAAAGAATACAATAAAGGGAAGTATGGATGTCTGACCACTGGAAAATGACGTCGGAGAGCGAGTAAAGCACGACAAAGAAATGGCGGACGAACTTAATCAGTATTTTGCCTCAGTCTTCACTCTCGTAGACACCAGCACTGTGTCTGAAAGTCGAGAGCGTCAGACGACAGAACTGTGTGCAGGTGCTATTACTCTTGAGAAGGTGCTTGGGATGCTGAAAGGTTTGAAGTTAGATTAGGCACCTGAACAAGATCGTTTTTTTCCTAGATTTCTGAAAGAGGAAGCAGAGGATATTGCGCAGGCATTAGTAATGATAATTCAATATTCACTTAATTCTAGAATTGTTCCAGAGAACTGGAAATTGTCAAATGTTCCTGCACTCAGTATGAAGAGAGGGAGGTAAGAGGAAGGAAATTACAGGTGAAGCTGAGTTTGTCTGACTTCAGAGGTTGGTAAGTGTTGGAGCCCGTGATTAAAGATGAGATTTCAGGATACTTGGAGGCTCATCATAAAATAGACAGGACAGTATGGATTCCTCAAGAGGAACTCTTGCCTGACAAAACTGTTGGAATTCCCGAAGGAAATAACAGGCAGGATGACCAAAGACGAGGCATAATGTAGATTTTACAAGGGAGATACCAGCATGGATGGAAGATTAGATGACTTGCTCTGAGGCAAAGAATGGTAATAGACGGGACATTTTCGGTTTGCTTGTTAGTGACTAGTGGTGTGCCAATGGTTCAGTATTGGAACTATTTTACAGTTGCATGCCCATTATGTGGATGTCAGGATTAATGACTTGGTCACCCTGTTTGTTGACAATACAAAGATAGGCGGATGTACACGTAGTGTTGAGGAAACAGGGAGTTTGCACAAAGACTTTGACAGATTAGAAAAATGAAAAAAAGAAGTGGCAAATGGAAAATAGTGTAGGGAAGTGTATGGTCATGCACTTTGTTAGAAGGAATAAAAGCATCGACAATTTTCTAAACCGATAGAAAAATCAGAAATCACAGGTGAAAGGGCCGTGCGAGTTGTCGTGCAGGACTTCCTAAAGGCTGGGTTGCAGATTGAGTTACTGGTGAATGAACGAAAATGCAATATGAGCATTCATTTCAAGAGGACTAGAAATTAAAAGAAACGATATAAACTAAACTTCTGTAAGGCATTGATCATACTGCATGGCATATTATGAGCAGTTTTAGTGTCGTTATCTACGAGACGTTGTGCTGATATTGGAGAGGGTCCAGATGAGTTCTTAACAACGTATTCAATGCAATTCAGAAGAACCAGGGAGAATCCGATTGAAACGAATATTGAAAAGCCTATTTATCGTGGAAATGGGGAGAATGTTTCCTATAATGGGGATTCTGGGACCAGATGTCATAACATATGAATAGACGGATGTACATTTATAACAGAGAATTACTTTGGCAGGTAGGTGTTGAAAGTGTGGAATTCATTGCCACGTCACCCGGTATATTTAAAGTAGAGTTTGACAGATTCTTGATTAGCAAAGGGGTGAAAGGTTATGGGGAGAAGGTAGAAGAATGGGTTGTGGGATAATAAACAAGCCGGGATAAAATGGTGAAGAAGACTGAAAGTGCCAAATGGCCTAAGTATGCTTCTATGTCGTATTTTTAATTCATTTTTCTTTAGTATTCTCTGAGCCTCTGTAATTCATGCTGTGCGCTATCCCTTTTAAACTCTCCATAATATATTCTCGCAGAGCTATCAACGATCAATTCCATATCACCAATGACAATTTAAGTATATCCGCGCCTTTGCAATCACTTTGACTGTCTCCCAAAACATCCTGAGATACATTTCCTTAGGCCCTGGGATTTATCCACTTTTATTTTGCCAGACATTTAGAATATCCGTTTTAATCTTAGTGATAATGAGATGCGGAATTTCAGTGCACAAACTGAAATCTCCTACCACAATGCCACTCTGCTCGGTTAATAGAGATGAGAACTATTTACTTTAGACCCTGCGCAGCTCCTCTAGCTCCATACATAGTTTGTCACTCTGGCTCTTAACAGGCCGCGCTCATTCGTGGTTTACCCTGTTGTTTGTCATATACATAAAACACTTATGAATACATTTATATCTTTGTCATTATTGGTCATTCCCGTAATCGCAGTTGCCACTGGTAATTTGTGACCTGTGTTGAGCTTCTGATTTTTTTTTCTTTCAAAACTTTATGTACACACTTAACGCCATTGAGTGACCTCTCCAATTTTCAGTGTTCTTTCTTCCAGCTGCTTCCTATTATTTCAGTCAATCTCTCAATACAGCTTGAAATTCGGGCTTCGTGGACCTTCCTCCTTGCAAGTATACGGTGACACTAAACGCTCACTACTTCACTCTGAAGTGCCATGAAAAAATACAACTACTTCTTTATATTTTCTATCTCATTTTCTAAGTTTCAAAATATATTTAAGTAAGCCGTTTTGAGTTAATGCATAAAACATTGTCCATCATTTCAAATCAAAAGAAAAATTCCAAAACCTGTCAACGTTTCACGAAATAATGAAACCAAAATTCTGAGGCCGATAATGTATTCATGTCCGATGTAATTACAAGGACAACCTTCCCGAGATGCAATATACTGTATTACCTTACCAATTCATCTAATATGCTGATGTAGGCAATTGGAGAATCATCTGTTTTCCATGAATGCTGGAGAATCAATATCCCCTCTCCCTAGAGGGTCGAAGACTACGGTAGATATTATACATACGAAACCAAGATGTGCTGAAATGAGCATTCCCGGCAAGTCAAGGAAATGTTCCGATAGAAGCACAATTCTGAGGAAGGGTACATGACCATCCCATAGGCACTGAACATACCTCAGAGCCCATTAGAGTTAATTGAGAAAAAAGTGGAAAGCATTTGAAACCATAGCCACCCTACATGGGTCAGCACACCCCACTTATCTTCACCAGCGGAGAAGAACAACACTTGTAAGTGAGTCTACGGTGACAATTACAGTCACTCCGAGTGGCTTGCAGAAGTATTTGTGGCAAATAAAGAAAAAATTATTGGCTCCAGAATCTCATAATCTCTGTCCATCCACAGATAGGGCTTCTATGGAATACGGCAAGGAAGAAAGACTGAGAAGAAAAAAAGCACATATCCTTGTCTGTAACGACTTTATAAAGCGCTACCTATAAGATACTGTAAAGATGTGGAGTAAGGTATGTTTGTCGGATGAGACTACAGTGGAACTGTTTGGCCTGAACACTGTGGTACATGTTGTGTAAATATAATACTGCACATCAGCCAGGTAATAGCATTCTTACTGTAAAATATGGTGGAGGCACCATTTACTATGGAATACCGTTCACCTGAAGCGAAAGAACTACTCAGGTTTGATGGAAAGAGAAATGCCGCGAAACACAAAAAGATCCTGGATTAAATCCAGAAAGCGTACACCGGGAAGGAAGTGTGTCTTTCAGCAGAAGAACAACCCAACGGACACCGCCAGAACAATCATAAAGTGGCTGCAAAAGATGAACATTTATGTCCTTGAATGACCCAGTCATTGTCCTGACATTAACCCAATTGAACATCTCTGGCAAGACCTCAAAATTGCTATCCAGTAGCGCAACCCAATTAACCTGCACAGTTTGAACAATGTTGGAAGGCGGTATGGGGCAAATCATTCTTCATCACATTGTGGAAATAGGGAATTATTCAAAATGAGGACTGTCTGTAATATCCCCAAGAGGTGATTCAACTAGATACAGAGTAAAGGGTATGGATACTTTTTGAACTACTAACAGTGCAGTTGTTTCATAGAACATAGAACAGTACGGCACAGTATAGGTCCTACGGCCCACTGTGTTGTGCCGACCCTTTAAGCCCTGCCTCCCATATAACCCCCAACCTTAAATTCCTCCATATACCTGTCTAGTAGTCTTTTAAATTTCACTAGTGTATCTGCCTCCACCACTGACTCAGGCAGTGCATTCCACGCACCAACTACTCTCTGAATAAAAAAATTTTCCTCTAATATCCCCCTTGAACTTCCCACCCCTTACCTTAAAGCCATGCCCTCTTGCATTGAGCAGTGGTGACCTGAGGAAGAGGCGCTGGCTGCCCTTTCTATCTATTCCTCTTAATATCTTGTATCCCTCTATCATGTCTCCTCTAATCTTCCTTCTCTCCAGAGAGCAAAGTCCTAGCTCCACTAATCTCTGATCATAATGCATACTCTCTAAACCAGGCAGCATCCTGGTAAATCTCCTCTGTACCCTTTCCAATGCTTCCACATCCTTCCTATAGTGAAGCGACCAGAACTGGACACAGTACTCCAAGTGTGGCCTAACCAGGGTTTTATAGAGCTGCATCATTACCACGCGACTCCTAAAATGTATCCCTCGACTTATGAAAGCTAATACTCCATAAGCTTTCTTAACTACCCTATCTACCTGTGAGGCAACGTTCAGAGATCAGTGGTCAGGTACCCCCAGATCCCTCTGCTCCTCCAGACTTCCAAGTATCCTGCAATTTACTTTGTACTCTACCTTGGAGTTTGTCCTTCCAAAGTGTACCATCTCACACTTCTCCGGGTTGAACTCCATCTGCCACTTCTCAGCCCACTTCTGCATATTATCAATGACTCTCTGCAATCTTCGACAATCCTCTACACTATCCACAACACCACCAACATTTGTGTCGTCGTCAAACTTGCCAACCCACCCTTCTACCCCTACATCCAGGTCATTAATAAAAATCACGAAAAGTAGAGGTCCCAGAACTGATCCTTGTGGAACACCACTAGTCACCGCACTCAAATCCGAACGTACACCCTCCACCACGACCCTCTGCTTGCTGCAGGCAAGCCAATTCTGAATCAACCTGGCCAAACTTCGCTGGATCCCATGCCTTCTGATCTTCAGAATAAACCTACCGTGTCGAACCTTGCCAAATGCCTTACTAAAATCCATGTAGATCACATCCACTGCACTACCCTGATCTATATGCTTGGTCACTTCCTCAAATAACTTTATCAGGCTTGCTAGACACGATCTGCCCTTCACAAAGTCATGCTGATTGTCCCTGATCAGACCATGATTCTCTAAATGCCCATAGATCCTATCTCTAAGAATCTTTTTTTCTGACAGCTTTCCCACCACAGACGTAAGGCTTCTTGGTCTATAATTACCCGGGCTATCCCTGCTATCTTTTTTGAATCTGGGGCAACATTTACTACCCCCCCCCGCCTCCAATCCTCCGGTACTA
Organism: Mobula birostris; assembly: GCF_030028105.1. Classification (NCBI taxonomy): domain Eukaryota; kingdom Metazoa; phylum Chordata; class Chondrichthyes; order Myliobatiformes; family Myliobatidae; genus Mobula; species Mobula birostris. The sequence continues at coordinate 37,333,383 of NC_092382.1, read as the reverse complement.
TTCCCGTGGACAACGAGGACATAAAGATCCTAGCTAGAGGCTCAGCAATCTCTTCCCCCGCCTCATGGAGCAGCCTGGGGAATATTCCGTCAGGACCTGGGGACTTATCTGTCCTAATGTTTTTTAACAACTCCAACACCTCCTCTCCCTTAATATCCGCATACTCCAGAACATCAACCTCACTCATATTGTCCTCACCATCATCAAATTCCCTCTCATTGGTGAATACCGAAAAGAGGTATTCATTGAGGACCTCGCTCACTTCCACAGCCTCCAGGCACATCTTCCCACCTTTATCTCTAATCGGTTCTATCTTCACTCCTGTCATCATTTCGTTTTTCATATAATTGAAGAATGCCTTGGGGTTTTCCTTTACCCTACTCGCCAAGGCCTTCACATGCCCCCTTCTTGCTCTTCTCAGCCCCTTCTTAAGCTCCTTTCTTGCTACCTTATGTTCCTCAATAGACCCATCTGATCTTTGCTTCCTAAACCTCATGTATGCTGCCTTCTTCCACCTGACTAGATTCTCCACTTCACTTGTCACCAATGGTTTCTTCACCCTGCCATTCTTTATCTTCCTCACCGTGACAAATTTATCCCTATCATCCTGCAAGAGATCCCTAAACATCGACCACATGTCCATAGTACATTTCCCTGCAAAAATACCATCCCAATTCACACCCGCAAGTTCTACCCTTATAGCCTCATAATTTTCCCTTCCCGAATTTAAAAAAAAAAAAATCCTCTCTTCTCTGTCCATTTCCCTTTCAATTTTTAATTTTTCGTGCTCTACAATCTACTACCCTTTTTGAACTCGGCTATGGAAAGCAAGAGTATAAGATAAACTAATAAAGATTCTCAGCTAAATTGTTGAACATGCCTGGTTGTAATACTGATTGATGTGAACAACGGTTTGGAGGCTGAATACTTTTCAAAGAGTAAAAGATTTCGTCACAGCATTGTTCGCTCTGTCAGACATGAGCTCATTAGAGACAGAATTGTTGTAGGGCTACAAGTCAAGTTCGAAAAACCCTAAAAAGGGAATGGGACTCTGCCGTCATTTGTAAAACAGTTGAAATTGCGTCACTGGAATATGAATTATATTCTACTATTGTATTATCCTTTTGGTGGTAGAGAGAAAGAGAACTTACAGGTGAGGAAAGAGGAGAATAAGAGCGTGAAGGAAAGGGCGGGTTATACGGGAGCAGCAGTGGTTGACAAAGGCGAAAATATTCTCCAAAATCATGTTTTTTTTTCAGAAGGAGGAAGCAGGGATAACAGGTCCGGCTCAAGCTTCAGTTTAATCAGGGCAGCAGGAGAGGTGCAAAGAGGATGTCACTGGGATGCTTAGGCCAGTGATGCCCTCGGGAACATTTGTAAGAAAAAATGTCCCGCTGCACTGAGAGAACAGACAGAAAATGCTGAAGGATCTCACCAGATCAGGGATCAACAACGAACAAAAGGAAACAGTCGACATTTCTGGTCGACACCGTTCATAAGGACGCTGAATTTGCTTGTGTTGTGCCGCACTTCGAGAACCTGCAGATTTTATAGAGCCTGCTTTGTTCATCACATTGTTTGCACTGACGCACAAGTGGGGGAATAAAGAACGGAGCATGACAGCTGCAGAACTGAAAAACTTTGCAGCATTTATTTCTAAAGTTTACTGAGTTTCAACATTAGTTTCAATGGATATTTCACCGCTGTCTTTAGTTCCCCGCGGAATTTGCTCTGAGTCAGGGCGTAAATACACGTGTTGGTGCAGGAACTGAGAATCTGCAGCATTCCCGAAATGTGCATTGTGACGTAACCGGGATACCTGACCGAATAAACAAAGCTCATTGAAATCCGTTGATAGATATAAAATATCACCTCTGTTACCCACAACAATATGAAACTACCGGTTATGCTGAAAAGCAAAACGATATCTTTCCGTCGGTTCTCCATCTCCCGGTCCTTGTCATTCTCTCCACTCTTTTGTCCCCGGAGCTCCCTGCGGGTTCGTCTGGCCTCTAGAATCCGCCTGACAGTCAGAATATTGAACAGCAAAATCAGAAAGAATGCGACACAAGGGGTTAAAATGCGGTGAAACAACTCAAAGACTCCCCCATGAGGGAGAGTTATTGAAGCTCGGTTTATAAACACAATACCAGGGAACACCATCAATTATCAGAGTTCCAGGGGACACAGTCCAGACAGGCCATCACACTGACTGCCCTGATAACCACAGACACCGTTCTCTCGGTGAAATATTTTGTTTTCAGCTTCTCACAGCAAATAACCACATATCGATCGACGGTGAACGTGACAGTCAGCCAGACAGAGGTCGCAGTGCTCGCGAAGATCAACCAAAACTGGAGTCTGCACACAGGGGTGATGAACAGGAATGATTGATGAAAATAAATCGAAGCAGTCCACCGTAGCAGCGGATCCGAGATAACGACCAGGAGATCGGCCGCGGCCATACCCACCAGGTAGCTAGTGACACATTTGGAGAGTCCGCACTTTCCCCGCGACAGGATCGCAATGGCCACCAAGTTCGCTGGAAGAGAGACAGGGAACAACAAGTTGAGAAATTTCTGAGCAGAAGCCAATGCAGCGGTTTATGGAGATCTGGTAATATTTCACTTTATTGCTGTATTTAGCAGTTGAAGGGTCGGGGTGGGGGGAGGGTCAAATCTGCTGGAGACAGAGCTGGAGTATACAGAGTAAAACAGAATCACTATGATTTCAATACCTATTCCTTACTGATGACCGAAATGTGAACTGGTAGCGGAAAGCTAAAAAATCCTCACAGTCAGTAGTGGATCATTTCCTACCAGCGCCTTCCGCGTCTCGTATCGATGAAAGGAATACATGGAGGGATTCTTCCATGAGAGAATCATCAACCTCATGTCGCTCCTCGTCAGCGACAGAGCAGCCGAATGGCAGAACAACAACAGGAAGAGTGGAAAACGCTCATTCAAACAAAACAGAATATGTGGAAAAAAGTTAAGATATCTCACTCAGCATTGTTCTCAGACATAAATGTTAACTGGCTTCTCTTTCCATGAAAGATGCTTGAGAATTAGTGTTTTTAAGATTCTCCGTGTTTGTTTCCTATTCCAGCATTTGCCACCTCACTCACATTACAATCGAACATTGACTGATTCCAACAGATAACGCGCAGTCTGACACACTCTGACAAACAGTCTGACGCCTCCCACTAAGTCCATCACAGGGAAGCAGAGTAGACGATTTCAACGTCCGGCGGTAAGCTCGTAGCCGTAGTCGGGTGGCTGTAACATGGCAGGTGTATCTATGATACAATACTTGCAACAGTATTGATAACTATGAAGCACCACGTCTGTTTTGCTAATTGTTTGAACGGCGAAATCATTGCGTCATCCATCAACTGATTCATCAGTCATAGCCCGATTCAATAGGTATGTCGCCGCATTCCTTAGTTCCTCTGGAAATTTGCTCTGATTCAGTGCGTAACTAAAGATGCTGGTGCTAGAAGTGAGAATCTGCAGCATTCCCGATGTGTACTCTGCAATAAACAAAACTCTTTGAAATATGTTGATAGATATTTAATAACACTTCTGTTGCCCACATCAGTATGGAACTACCGGTTGCGCTGAAGAGCAAAACGGTGGATTTGCGTCGGTTCACCATTTCCGGTCCTTGTCATTCTCTCCACTCTTTTGTCCCCGGAGCCCCCTGCGGGCTCGACTGGCCGCCAGAATCTGCCTGACAAAATATTGAACAGCAAAATCAGAACGAATGGGATACATGGGGTTAAAATGTGGTGTAATGTCTGAAATGTCACCTATGAGGGAGACTTTTTATGGCTCGGTGTAAGAGCACACTCCCAGGGAACACTATCAATTATTACCAAAGGCTCGTATTTAAAACTTCAGGGGACAGACTCCAAACAGTTCAGCACACTCACTGTCCCGATGACCCCAGCCGCCAGTTCTCTCTGTGCAATATTTTGCTTTCAGCTTCTCACAACAAATAGCCACAAATCGATCGACGATGAGCGCGACAGTCAGCCAGACAGAGGTTGCAGTGCTCGCAAAAAAATATCCATTTACAAGTCTGCACACAACAGTGATGAACAGGACTGATCGGCGAACATATAACCAAGCAGTCCACCGTAGCAGCGGATCCGAGATCACGACCAGGAGATTGGCCGCGGCCATTCCCACCAGGTAGCGAGTGACACATCTGGAGAGACCGCATTTTCCCCGGGACAGAATCACAGTCGCCACCAAGTTCGCTGGAAGAGAGCCAGGGAACAGCAAGTTGAGAAAATACTGAGCAAAACCAATGTAGCTGTTTGAGGAGATGCTGCAATATTTCCGCTTTATTGCGGCATCCAGCTGTGGAAGGGTGGAGACAGGGCACACTGACGTTGTAGACAGAGAAGGATTTTATACAGTAAACTGAAGTCAATATGTTCTGAATACTAGTGATCGAAATGCGAAGTGACCGTGGAAAGCTGTAACAGGGTTCCGACCTCCTCGGAGTCAATAGTGGACGGAACATTTTCTGCTGGCGCCTTCCCCGTCTGGTGTAGATGAAATGAATAAATCCGGACACTAATGGCGAAATTATTCAGTTGGACAATCAGCAACTTCCCTGGCGCTCTCTATCAGGGACAGAACAGCCGAAGGACGGAACAAAAACTGCAAATACTGGAAACACTCATCCTGGCAAAACGAATTATGTGGAAAAACAGTTAAAGCGTCTCTTCTCATAGCTGTTTTCAGAGAGGCCCCTGACACCAGTGGCAACTAGTTTCCCTCAAACAAGCTGCTTGAGTTTAGTTCTTCTAGGATTTCCCGTGTTTATTTCCCATTCCAACATTTGGCACCTCACTGACTTTACAACAGAACATTTATCGATTCCAGCTGATAAATCACAATCTGACACAGCCTCACAAACAGAAATGACGCCTCCCACTGAAGCATGGGAGAGGAATTCAAAGACCAGCAGCAAGCTCGGTGCCGCAGTGAGCTGTCTGTAACGGCGTCAGATGTAGATGTAATAGAATACATTTCGCAGGTGTCGATAACTATAATGCCCTCTTCGATTGTGTTAATCGGCTCAGCAACGACTGAATTGTGTTGTGAATCAACACCTTCATATTCAAACATACAGGGCATATTTATTGAAAGTGCTCAAGTTTCATAACACAACATGGAAATCCTCACATTTGCTAAATTGTTATTAACTGTCGATAGGTTGATTGTTACAGGTAACTCAGACACTGGTTCATATATAACTGCAGATAATTAATGCTTATAATCTCGGCGGACTGTATGAACACAATATTTCCCAATGCAGTGCACCTACAATAAGATCAAAAAAACAGAGAACAGCACATCACATTATTGAACACAAACAGCTGGAAGAACGCTGTCTGACCGGATGAATTCCAGAGACGTTGACAGTTTCGATGAATTCCTGCAGCCGATTGTGTTAGATCCTGGTCTGAGAATCCACTGTTACTGTGTTTCCATTCCATTCCTGAAATGCGGAACACCGGTACTGGACAGGTGACAATGCAAGCCAGAAACACAGACAATCATAAAATTGGAATCAACTTCAATTCCCAACAGCGGCAGCTGACACTGTGGCTTTCCGAGAATTCCAAAGACTGAAATGAAAGGATAGTAAACTACGCATATTCGCTGAAGACTAGATACACCATTTCATTGAGAATCTGTGACTTCTGTTGCTCACGAATTCACAGCTCTGGCAGAACTCTGAGATGATGCATTTAAAATGGTACTGATATATACAGAAGATCGCTCTCCAGAGATATGGTTATACCCCTGATTAAATTTCTTACTTACAGTCACTTGAACAAACACTTCAATTCAACACCATTGTCTCTGATATAAGCATTCGGCCGATTCTAGACAAGCATATCAAAATTCCTGGGCACTACCTCAGCAGTGACTCATCAGGTGGAAGTATTGCCGGAGCTCTAATGGCAAAGGCTGAGCTTTGTCACGGAGCAGCCACATTTGCAGAGTTCACGTTTTTAATGGCTAATTAATCGTATGTGAACAGAGTTTACCGACACCGACCGAACGACCCCAAGACCCCCAACTTCTGCCTCTTCTGCGCAGGGTTCACCGAAACGTCTGATATTTACCTCTCCCGCACTGACCCAGTCTCCTTCCCTGACCCACGCGGAAATATTTCATTCAAATCCTAGATCCCTCTTGTCGAGGGACAATGTAGAGAGCAGCCGCTTCTGTCTATCACACGCTGTGTGTTACAGAGCACAGAGAGACCGACAGCGCATCAGTTCCACTGTTAGTTTCAGCAGAGACATTGAGACCCACACTGAGCCCAAGACCCAGAAGCACGTTTCCAGTAGAGCTGTTACACTGAACCACAGACAGTCAATCTTTCCATTCTATTCTGTACACAGTGTCCTACAGGCAGACACACAGACCCAGATCCCACAACCCCACCCATGGAGATGGGAGCACGGCAACTATAGCGTTGGCAGAGTCAGTGTGAGTTCAGAAAAAGATAAACGGATGGAAAATTGGAAACTCCTGAATGTTGTGTGAATGTTTCTGATAGGCACATGGGTTTGTGAGTAGTGTACTTGTGTGGACTCAGGTATAGCAGGTCAAAGGCAGAGAGCGGGAATAAATGAGCCATTTTTGATTTCGGAACCTGTGACCAGTAGGGTGAAGCAGGGATTGGTCCGAGTCCCCAGCTGCTCACGGTCAACATCAGTGGTTTGAATGTGGGACAAAATGTATTATATCCATGACTGCTATTGTTACAGAGCTTGGCAGGTTCAGTAGTGAGCGGGGTTCGGTGAGAGTTTGGGGATGTTAACAGAAGTGAATCATGAGAATGTTGCAGATGGAAATAGTATGGGGAAAAGTAGGGTCATCTATTCCGAGGGAAGCAAACTGGAAACGCCAATTTAATGTGGTGGCATAGTCAAATATTCAGAGAGACCCAGGGGTCCTTGTATAGACATTACTGCCAGTTAACATGCAGGTACCACAGGTACCTGGGAAGGTAAGAAGCATTTTGTCCTGTGATGCAGGAGGAATGGAGAAGAGGGGTAGAGATGTTTACTGGGAGGTGGCTTATAGGGCTTTGGTCAGAATGCACATTGAATATTATTTCCAGGTCTAGTCACAGTTTCTCAGGAAAGTTATCCCTGCAACAGAGAGAGTTCTTCACAATGATTTGACTGGCTCAAATAATGTCGGGCTGTCTGTGTGAGGGGGGAGTGAATGAACAGGGTCTTGTTTCGCTGGAATTGTGAGGAGAATTGTGGGATTCTTCCAGATAATTCGGACCTTTTGCTGAGAGGATGATTCCCCTGAACGCCAATGCTATTACCATTGGTCACAGATTCAGAACTAAGGAACTGATATTCACGACGGAGTGGAAAATAAATTTCCTTTATCGGTCATTATTTCTTCGGTTAGAACATATAACAGTGCCGGACAGGAACAGACAATTTGTTCTGTGATTTTGGGCTGATATGATTGAAGTGGGTATGCGAAATTAAGCTAATCCCGCTGGCTGAATGTTGCCCACATTCCTCCCTTCTCTGTGAATTTGTTTACCTATCGCAGAAACGAATAAACACAATTGCTTTATCTGCCTTCCTCACTACCTCAGAAATGCATTAAAGACACCCGCAACTCTCTGCTTTGTTTTATTAAAAAAAAAATCCCCGCGCATCTCCTTTGAGCACTTTCCCCTCTCACCTTAACTGAATGCCCTCTGGCATCCGCTGTTTTGGCTGTGAGAAAGTTTACAGTTGTCTACTGTATTTATGACTCCTATAAACCTGCTAGTCTGGAAAGAATAACCCAAATTCATGCAAATTCTTCTTATAGATCTCCTCCATATAAACCTCTTCTACACCCTTTCGAAAGCCTTGGCCCCCTTCCTATAATGGGGCGGCCAAAACTAAAGACAAACTCTATATAGAACCTAACCAGAGATTGATAAATGTGCAACAGCACTTCCTTTTATGACAGTAATGATCCTCTCCGTTCTCACCTTGGCATCTGCCACTCCGGAAAGAACAACCCAAGTCTGTGCAACTCCACCACCTAGATCTCCTCCTTATAACCTTTTCAATACGCTTTCCAAATCCTCGGCATCCTTCCTGTAATCGGGCGACCGATGTTTAATGCAATACTCCAGATGCAAACTGGCCAGAGTTTTCCCGTTAAGGAGGAACTCCCGGGAGTGTCTGGTTCCACGATGCCCGGACAAACAGAAGGTGGGAGAGCTGCTGAAGGATGTTTGCTCAGCACTGGGACAGAGATCAGCCACAGTGAACGGTCACAACACTTCGTCCCTTAAGCACAAAGAGCTGTACTCGCGTCGGGCACGGAGAGGGGCCGTCCCGAATGAGCACACAGGCAGACGCAAGAATATCATCACCCGACCCCTCCATGACCATGGAGACATCCGTGGGACCACCATCGTGATTTCCTCCCCCTCCCCAGACAGCGGAATCTGGCAGCCCGTAGCTACGTCCAAGTTGACCTTGACAGAAAGCGTCCTGACCTGATACATCACGGCTTGGAATAGCAAACTGCTCCTCCTGTGACTGTGAGAAACTGCAGAGGGTTACAGACACAGCTCAACACGTCACGGACTCCAGCCTCCACACCCCAGACTCTGGTCTTCACTTCCCATCGCCTTAGTAAAGCAGCTAGTATAATCAAGGGCCCACCCATCCCAGACATTTTCTCCTATCTCCCCTCTAATCGAGTAGAAGATAACAAAGCCTGAAATCACACACTACCCGGCTCAAGGACAGCTTCTAACCGACTGTTATAAGGACAATGAATATGTTCTATAATATTCCCAGGTGATAAGAAAACTGTCTAATATGAAAAGATGAACTCGGCCTCAATTTACATGGATTAGGATCTTCCACCTTCTTGTCTATCTGGCCGGTGTTGTAGTGACATCTGCATCGGTATTCGAGGTCAGAGATCCTGGATTAGAATCCGATCAGCATCTTGCAAGATATACCAAAAATGGTAAAGAAACGCTCCTTGGGTCGGCATCTCTCTGATAGCGCACGAAAATTTGTTCAAATTCCCTCGCTACCTAACTCTGTTAACGTCCACGTGACTCAGCGATGTCAAGTTGTCTTCCATGAGTACGACACGTCTAGGGTCGGTATGATTTACTTTCAACCAAACCGGAAAGTTTGAGTGTACCAATGAGGGAACATTAATTATGGTGAATGGTGGTTAAATGCTGTCCCAGGCACAGTTATTGTTCGGCCGGAAATAACCAATCGTACGCTGGCATAAAATCACAAAGAAAATATTCTTACTATTATTTAAAGAAACGCTTCCCCAGTCGACATCTCACGAAAGCACACGAAAACCTGTTTGAGTCTGTTTTAGGAATCCTTTTTCGCCATTTAACGAGCCAGAATTAGCCGATTAAAATGTTGAGGAAGATTGAAACATCGAGGCGAATGCGGAAGCCGAACGAGAGTTCAGCCGATTGCCGATCGCTGCCAGAGAAGGAATCTGTGAGCGACCGATCGTAGTGCGGCTCTCTGTGGCAGGCGGGTAGGCCTCTCTGATTAGGTGGTGTCCCTCTCTTTCGATGAATGTCGATGGTATCAAAGGATCGCATCGTTGTTCTGTGTTGATGAACTCCAGACATTTTTTGACGTGATTTTTATACTCTGTGTTTTTCATCGCCCATTCCTTTTCCGTTTTGTTGTGCGAGGGGAGGGTGTTTGGGGGGAGGGGGGTGGGCGTCGATGTGCAATTAGTATTATGATAGATTCATTTTTTCCTGAGGGGAGGGGTTGATTCTTTCGGCAGATTACTCCTGACGTCTTTCCCGGCAGAGTTTAATTTCCGGAGTGCAGTCCTCTCTCTATGTAAAAGGCTACATTCTCTTCCCTTTTTCCATTTCACAGTAACCCTGACATCCAAGGGCCCATTTACTTATCGTCACTTTTCACACACAGGGCTCTGAACTTATTTCGGTACTTTGCGAGTTTTCTCATGTTCCATAATGAATTTTGTTCTTGTATAACCCTCTCACGGCCCCTGGTTGCAAGCTTGGGTCTTTAGCTAACTCTGCTAACAGCCACGTGACTCAGCGGTTAGAAGGCCGCCTTCCCTAAGTAACACATGTCCAGTGTCGGTAGGATATGAGATCAACCACACAGGAAAGTTTGAATGTTCCAATGAGGGAACATTAACTGCGGTCAAATGCTGCCTTTTGCACAGTTCTCGTTCCACCACCTCCTTCCATGGTCTCCAGGGAAATAACAGATCGTCCAGCCGCATGAAATTACAAAGGAAATATATCTACCAATATGTAAACTTTAGCAGTTAGCAGAAAAATGAAACAAAAAAGGGCATTGCAGTTAAACTTGTCTAAATGTGCACATAAACGTTGTAGCTCATTTCTGTAGTAGCTGGCTGTATCGAATTACTCACGATGCTGAATTCCAATCACGAGCCACAGGTCGAACTTCGCTCGAAGAACGAACCCCCAAACGTCCTGACTGCGAACTGTCACTAAAGAAATTGGAAAGGTTGGTAGATATAAAAGTATTTATGCATCACCACCAACATACGTATACTTGGAGACCCTCTCGTTAGAGACACCAAACAAAAACGATATCAAGCGTTTATAAACTTGAGGAGAATGGTAACAGTAGCTGAATCTATAGAATTTCACAAGCTACAATGACATAATTTAGTTCATTATTTTGTATCAAATCTAAGTTTAATTGTTAAGCAACCTCGGAAAGTACATTTACTTTTTTTTTTTTGGGACAGATTAACTCACACTGAAAGCTTCTGAGGATCCAGATGCTGAACATTTAGTTTGTGACGGTTGACACATAGGTAGTCAGGGAACGTAGAGAGACGGATCATGGGTAGTTTGATGGAATCGGTTCAGTGTGGTGTCATGGCTGGCACAGACGCTGTGGGATGAAGGGACGTTTATTGTGATTTACCTTTCTCTGTTCTATGTAGGAGTACGGCGAATAGAGGGGAGCAATGTTTCTTTCCTGAGAACATATGTTTCTCATAATGGTGATGAACATCGACATGTGTTTGACCCAGTAGAGGTTTAGCACATCACACAAACTAACTCAAGGTGGTTACTTGAAAATGGGAAAGAGGGATCAGGGTAAAGTGAAATGTGCTGCGGTCAAAATTGGTAGAGAATCAGAGTGAAACGGACGTTTTACTTTCAGTACATACCTTCAATGGATGGAAAAAGGTCGCACCAACACAACATGAGTGGGAGGGCAGGGTCTGATGGCGTTGGAATCAATGTTCACTTTTTACTGTAGCACCGGTCAATCAGTAGCTGTGCCCCCAGGGATGTGTGCTCTCCCCACTGCTCTTCTCCCTTTACACTAATAACTGCACCTCATAGGATCCATCTGTTATACTCCTGAAGTTTGCAGACGACACAACTGTCATTGGCCTTATCCAAGACGGTGATGAGACTGCATACAGACGGGTGGTGAAATGGCTGGCCCTCTGGTGAAGTCAGAGCAATATGGAGCTAAATACGTTCAAGACTGTGGAGATGACAGTGAACTTTAGGAGGAGTCCCGCCCCCCCTCCCCCTCCCCCTACTGACTATACTCACCAGTACTGTGTCTGCTGTGGAGACCTTCAGGTTTCTGAGTGTCACAATCTCCCAGGACCTCAAGTGGACACCCTATGCGGGCACTCTTATCAAAAAGGCTCAGCAGAGATTGTATTTCCTACGTCAACTCAGGAAGTACAACCTGCCTCAGGAGCTGCCGATTCAATTATATTCAGGAACAATCCGGTCTGCTCTCTGTTCGTCCATCACTGTCTGGTTTGGATCAGCTACCAAACAAGGCAAGAACAGGCTCCAAAGAACCGTCAGGGCTGCGGAAAGGATTATTTGTGTGAAGCTGCCCTCGATCCAGGACTTATCTGCATCTAGAGTCAGGAAGCGAGCAAGCAGCATCATTGTAGACCCATCACACCCTGGACATCACCTGTTCCAACTCCTTCCTTCTAGTAGGCGCTTTAGATCACTGTATGCCAGGACAAATAGGTACAAGAACAATTTCTTTCCGTATGCCATCAGTCTTATGAACACTTGAAATTTAGTCCATTATAAACCAAGTTCCCCGGTACATACACAGGTATACCTCATTGTATATAGTTCACGATTATTTGCACTATTGTTTTGTTTGCTTGTGTTTTTTTCTATTCTGTACAGCGAGAGCTCAGGGTCGCCGGCATCAAATTCCTTGTATGTGTTCACATACTTGGCGTTAATAAAGGATTCTGATTCTGATTCTCTTAGTAAGAAGAACACATTGCCCTTCATTTGCAGTTTCACAAATAATTCACCAAATTAAACGCAATCTGACAACTCAAGGATTGCTCGTTTGTCTAACGCAATCGGTCTGTTGAAATCTGACCCTGTGGAGTTGCTAAATGGTATTAAAACCCTAGGCATGCACAGCATCAACATTTCATTCAGAGAGATCGCCGGTAGCACAGGGAGGACAAATCACTGGACAGAGAAGATGTGGGAAATGTGGTAAAGTATAGGAACAGGGATGTGGAGAAGATATTATACGTGTTCATTGCCTTCATTGGAGCTCCCGGTGAGTGAGCACAGCTATTCGTGTTTAGTATTTCTGAGTGTTAATCACTGTGAGCCTGTTTATTACCATTTTATAAACTTCCAACTTGATGATCATTGCACAGATATCCACCAGTGATATTGATCCCGTCAAATGATCATTCTGATTTTTCATACTTACTGACAAGCGAAAGTGAAACTCTGTCTCTCCTCTAATTCACGGAACCGGCTCGAACCATGTTCTCGAATGACATCTTGCGTTGAGTTGTAGGGGTACTGGGGACAATCAGCTCTCCGGAAAGGAGTGACTGGTAGAGTCATACATTATGCAATTGACACTTTCTCCATTATTGATCAGAGTGAAAAACTTCTCCTGTCATGACACCTTGCCCACAGTTGCCCAAAAGCTCGGAACAGGCAGTTCTCCCGGAAAGGGGGACTGAGAGGGATTTATTGGGACCCTTAACAATGTAGGAGCAGTGCTGGGGGAAAGGAAGCCTTCTTGGAAGTTGTGATTTGGAAGGTATTAGTGGGACCTACTAAAGCGCTGTAACGGCCGTTGGAACCGGCAGCTCTCCGGGAAAGTCTGACTTGTCCCGTTTTATATTGTGAATTTCATTCTTTCCGAGTTATTCATCAGACAAGATAAACTTTATTGACATCTGTTCCAGTGGGGTACCACAGCCGGAAAGCTTCAAGAGTAGGGTTTCAATTGAACGTTGTCCAGATTTGGCCAAGTTTTGAGTGCAGAGTTGAGCCAGTGCGGAAGTCAGGAGAGTTTCTAGGAATATATAACTTGGAGGGTTTAAACGGAACTTTGTCAAGGCTATTCCCGGCGTTTTGGACATGGATGATTGAATGAACTTTAGCGGGACCTTGTCTACAGTTTCCAAATGATGGGAACAAGCAACTCTCCAGCAAGTGTTAGTGGGATCATGTTCGGAGTTGTACCAGTGGTAGGGGCTCGCAACTCTATCCTGGATACTGAGGTGGGACGCTTTTACCTTGTGATGTTCACTGTTTCTGAGTTATTCATCACAGTGAACAATTGGTCCTTTAAAGACATCCGGTCCAGTGTGGTATCACAGCTTGGACAGGCAGTTGTCCGGGAATCCGTGAGTGGGTGTGTCTCAGTGGGAACCTGTCCAGGGCTGTGCAGTGTTTTTCACTGGCAGCTTTTCGTGAAGCGGTGACTGGGGAAGATGGAATGGGATTTGTCCAATGTTGTACCAGAACTGTGGACAGGATATTTCCGTGGAGAGGTGATGGGGAGTGAGTTAATGCGACCGTGTCTAATATTCTCCCAGTGCTGGGAACAGGAAGCTCTTCGAAAATAATTTTCTGGGAGTGTTGTACATTGTGAAGCTACGGGCACCCCGACATTCACCAACACATCCATATATCTGCGCTCATCTGTGGATATTTTCACTCGCCTAACAAGGAACTCACATTAAGGTCTCTACAGGTTCCCGGTATTTACTCCATAATCATTGTTATGTATTATTAATGGCACAGTTTATGTCATTGTTGTTTTATCCAGTTTTGTTGTGTGTGGATTTTCATCGATTCGATTGTGTTTCTTTGTACTTACTGTGTACACCAGCAAGAAAATGCATCTCAGGGTGGTAAATGATGACTCATAAGTACTTTGATAACAAATTTACTGTAAACATTGAACTTCGTGGAGGATATCTTCTGAGGACAGATTGAGTAAGATGGAGCTTTTCTCTTTGGAGGGAAGCAGGATGAGATGTCTTGAAAGAGGGATACAGGATTATAGGAGGCATAAATCGAGTGCACAGCCTGAGATCCCCCCCCCCCCCCCAGGGAAGGAGGTGGCAAAAGAAAGAGGGATAATAATGTAGGGTTAAGAGCAGAATTTTCTGTCGGTAAATTATTTGGCTCCAGAGACCAGAATCGTATTAGTATTAAATGGTTATGGAGAAAAATGCAATTCCTTAACTAGTTAAGTTCCTGAGCAGAACCAGAGCAAAGTCTGCATCCAGGAAGCGGGATCTTGCAGAGTTTGACTGGGCAAAATTGTTTACACTAAAGATGCATCTTCCGTTTGACAGGCCTGTAAAATGTGATGTCAGGGGTTCGGGATCTGCATTTCCTCTTAGGATGAAGGACAAGACTGTTAGGGTTTAGTAACTTTGATTGATTAGAGATCCTGAGGCTGTAGTAGAAAATGAGAATGTCAAACACTGCACACAAGCAATATTGTACCATTAATCTCTAGATAATTACAAACATACATGTGTTATTAAAGTTAGTGGTGGGGCGGTGCAAAAGTGAATATGGGAGGCATCTAGAAGGCAAGATGAGACAAATGATCAAGAGATTCCCTGTCATCTGATGATGAAGGGACGTTAGGGAAATAAAATATGCTTTAAAAATGAGAATGGCCATCTTATGTGGATCAAGAGGCAATGAAAGATTATTAATGACTATATCTCTTCACTTTTTACTGTGTAGAAACTGATGGTAGTGAGGTAAATTCAGAAAAGGAGTGATGTCTTGGACCACATATGAATTAGTGAAGAGGAGGGGTTAGCATCCTACAGTGTATTCAGATAGATGGATCCACAGGTCTTGATCAAATTGAATTTAGATGGGAAGTACAGAATATCTTACCGAGGCCCTTAGAGATTATTGCTTCATATCTGTCCTCAGGTGAGATTTTCGACAACTGTACAGACACCAGCGACCACTATTTATAAATGATAGGAAAATTAAGCCAGAAAACTATCTGCCTGATATCGATGGTAGGTAAATTGCCGGAGGTGTTTCTACGGGACAGCATTCAGGACTCTGACTGGGCCATTGAAGAACAGGCTAACTCACCTATAATCGCCTATTTGTTGCCTCCCTCCCTTCTTATAGCGGAGGAACATTTGCCATTTTCCAGTGCGCTAGAACAATTGCCGAATTTAGTGATTCTTGAATGGTCATTACTAATGACTTCAGCATCTCCTCAACAACCTCTTTCAGAACCCTAGTGTGTCGTCGATCTTGTCCAGGTGACTTATCAACCATCAAACCTTCCAGCCTCCCAAGTACCGACTCATTAGCAAGAGAAACTGCACCCACTCCTCTGACAGTCTGCACTTTTAAGTACACTGCTGGTGTGTTTCACAGTGAAGGCTGAGGCATAATAGACATTGAGTTCATACGACATTTCTTTAAACTGCATTACACACTCAGCAGTGTCATTGTACAGCGCCAATATCCATTTTGCCTCTCTTATACTGAATATTTGAGAAAGACTTTTGGCTTATTCCTGTATGTAACTGTTTGGATTACCCTGATATTTCACCTTTCCTATCCGTACCTCGTTTTATTTTGTTGCATTCCGGATTAACATGGCTGAGAAAATATGGAAGTGGAAGGGCCCTGGACTGAAAGCGAAGAATGATCGGACATTTGGACAATTTGACTGCCGTGTCAGATTGAACGCGTCATGGTGTCGGGGCTGGGAGCGAGGGAAGGGCTGGTTCATCTCACTGCTCCGTCAGGTTTACTGGTATTGGCGCTGGCCGACATCCAATGGACTCCTGCGTCAGCTGCCGTGATGACTGGCTTCGTGGCTGTGGGCTCACTTTCAAGAGCTTCAGTTCTGAATTCTATCTGCTTACTTTTATTGTCTGCACATTCTGCTTTTTTTCCTGCACTTTGGGTGATTGACGGTGCGCACTATTCGATTTTTTATCTGTCCTGAGGCGGATCCGTGTTGACAGCGCCGTATTGATACTGAACAGGATTTGAATACATGAGTTCTCATCCCCTCCTTCTTTCTATAGTTCACAACAGTCAACAACTTACTCTCTCTCTCTCTCTCTCTCTCTCTCTCTCACACACACACACACACACACACACACACACACACACACACACACACACACACAGAACTATAAGTAAAAATATTGGTACTCTGTCGCCATTTGTAAAACGGTTAAAATCTGTTACCGGAATATAATTCAAATTGGCAGAAAAAAAGGAGAACCAGATGAAAATGAGAAAAAAGAGGGTGAAAAGACAGACAGGTTATATCGGTAGCAGGAGTGTTTGATCGAGACGAATATACACTCCATGATCATGCAGTTTTTTGTTTTCAGAATCGGAAAGCAGGGGAAAGAAAAGTTTCGTCCCAGGTTTCAATTTGAGAGGAGCGGCATCTGAGATGCAAAAGGGACGCTGAGGCCAGTGTTGCGGTTGGGATCAGCTGTAAACGGCTGGTTTGTAACTCTAACACAACGCACACAAAATGCCAGAGGAACGGAGCATACCAGGCAGCGACAATGGAAAAGAGATGGAAGCGGAGTTAAGGAGGCTTTAAACAGCGACTCAGTTGCTTGTATCTTCGGAAACAACTTTATTCCCATCATTAACATCTTTAATTTTCCCTTTCAAGGTTCGTTTGAAGACCCTGACCTGGAGTTAAACACAGACGTTCTTGTGGGAATGGTACCGGTTCTGCAGATTTCAAGACCGGCCAAGGGTTCGGCCTTGTTGGTAACACAGGTCGTATCGACCCACAGATCGAGAGTCGACGTCACGGCAGGAGACACGTGTGTCGTCCGCGAGGTCGGAAAATATTTCGCTCTGGGTCCGAAGACTCGAGATCTTTGCGATATAGGGGCACAGAACTGGTAAGAAAGCGAAGAAACGGATTTTTTAACATTGCAAACCAGCGGGTCGCTGTTATGTTGTCCGCTTGCTCTGAAAATGGGGGAAAACTCTCTCTCCCTTATTGGGGAGAGAAAGAAACTGTGGTTTGTCGAATACCGGATGAAATGCGATAGTCTTTCGGAGTAATTGCAAGGCTGTGTCTTTGTTGTCGCCTTGCTCACACTTGTTCTCGGTAGCGGCTGCGCTTTTTTGCTGGGGGGAGAGAACATTTTTGCTGGCCGCCGATTACGCGCGGGAGGAGGGAGCTGGTCGGGAGGGGACTTTGGGGTTGTAACATTTTACTGTCGTTCATTCTTTGTGACACTTCTCTGTTTTCCTGCATGTTTGCGAAGAAAAAAAACATTTCAGAATGTATATTTGACGTGTGTTGCTTGAATTTCCAACATCTGCAGAATTCCTGTTGTCAGGATGTATATTGTATACATTCCTCTGACATTAAACTGGTCCTTTGCCGCGTTGAACCTTGGAGCAAACTACCGACTTTCCGGATCGACCGCCTGCAATGTGATTATGTGTGTGTTGTTTTGTATTTCGAGAACCTGCAGATTTTCTCGTCTTCGTTTGGTAACTCTGCTCATCACATTATTTCCTTTTACCCTAGAGTGGGGGTATGGAAAAGGAAGAAGGAAGGCAGCTAAATTGTAATACATTTCAACATTCATTTCTAACGTTCCATGAGTTTCAAAATCCGATTCAGTGGGTATTTCAACGCATTCTTTAGTTCTTCTCGGAATTTGTTCTGAGTCAGGGCATAAATACGCGTATTGGTGCAGGAACTGAGAACCTGCAGCATTCCCGATGTGTATTCTGTGATGAAACGGGGATCCGTGACGGAGTAATGAACAGCACTCTTTGAAATCCGTTGATAGATATAAAATACCACCTGCGTTACCCACAACAGTATGAAACTACCGGTTATGCTGAAGAGCAAAGCGATGGATTTGCGTCGGTTCTCCATCTCCCGGTCCCTGTCACTCTCTGGGCTCTTTTGTCCCCGGAGCCCCCTGCGGGCTCGACTGGCCGCTAGAATCCGCCTGACAGTCTGGATATTGAGCAGCAAAATCAGAAAGAATGGGAAACAAGGGGTTAAAATGCGGTGAAACATCGTAAATGCCGCCCATGAGGGGGAGTTCCTGTAGCTCGGTGTATAAACACAATACCAGGGAACACCATCAATTATTACCCTAGGCTCCGATACAAACCCCCAGGGGACACTCTCCAAACAGGTCAGCACACTCACTGTCCCAATAACCACAGCCGCCGTTCTCTCGGTGCAATATTTTGTTTTCAGCTTCTCACAGCAAATAGCCACAAATCGATCGACGGTGAAAGCGACAGTCAGCCAGACAGAGGCCGCCGTGCTCGCAAATATCAACCAAGAACGGGGTCTGCACACAGCAGTGATGGACAGGAATGATCGCTGAAAATAAAGCCAAGCAGTCCAGCTCAGTAGCGGATCGAAGATAACGACCAGGAGATCAGCCGCTGCCATTCCCACCATGTAGCGAGTAACACATTTGGAAAGACCGCACTTTCCCCGGGACAGGATCACAATCGCCACCAGGTTCGCTTGAAGAGAGACAGAGAACAGCAAGTTGAGAAAATACAGAGCAGAAACGAATCAGGCTGTTTGAAGGGATTCTGTAATATTTCCATATTATTCTTGCATTTAGAAGTGGAAGGCTCGAGAGGGGGTGCACAGGAGTCGTGAAAAGTGAGTTTACACAGTAAACTGAAGTCAATATGATCTGAATACGGACTCCATACTGATTACCGAAAGGTGAAGTGGGAACGAAAAGCTATAGCTGGGTAACTACCTCCTCGGAGTCAATACTGAGTAAGAATATTTTCTACTAGCTCCATCCCCGTCACGTGCAGCCGAAATTAATAAATCCGGACGGTGATGGCGGGATTCTTCCATTAGACAATCATTAGCTGCCACGGTGCTCCCTCTCAGTGACAGAACACCGAAGGACAGAACAAAAACACGAAATGCTGGAAACACTCATCCAGGAGAAACAGAATATGTGGGAAAAAAGCAGTTAAAGTGTCTCCTCTCAGAACTGTTCTCAAAGATGCCCCTGACACGAGTGTTGACTGGTTTCTCCATCCATACAAGCTGCCTGAGGCTAAGTACTTCTAGCATTCCCCGTGTCCGATTCCTAATCCAACATTTGCCACTTCACTGACTTTATAACAGAACATTGACAGATTCCGACAGATACAGCGTAATCTGACACAACCACTCAGACAGACGTGACGCCTCCACTAAATTCACTGCAGGGAAAGGTCGCAGAGGAATTCTACGGCCAGCGGCAAGCTTGGTGCCGCAGACAGGTGTCTGTAACGGCATCAGATGTGGATGTAATGTAATACGTTCAACATTATTGATAATTAGGAAGCAACATGTCGGTTGTGTTAATTGTCTCAGCAACGACTTCATGGTGCTGTCCATCAACTGCTTCACATTCAGTCACAGCGCACACATTTATTAAAAGTCCGTAGGTTTTACGCTGCAACGTGGAACTCCTGACATTTGCTAAATTGTTACTGCCAGCTGATGGTTTGATCGTTACACCTAACTCAGACAACCGCTCAAATGCAAATGCAGACAATCAATGCGTGTAATCTCAGCGGGCTGTGTAACACAATGCTGCTCAAACCAGGGCAGCTGCTACAAGACCAAAAACACAGAAAGCCGAACATCAGGTTATTGAACACAACAGCTGGAAGAACCCTGCCTAACCCGTTGAATTCCACAGATGTTAACCGATTCGCTGAACTTCTGCAGCAGTGCGTTTTCGATCCAGGTCCCAGAATCTACTCTCACGGTGCTTCCATTTCATTCCTGAAATGCGGAACACCGGGACTGGACAGGTGACAGTGGATAGCAGCGACAGAAACAATCACAACATTGGAATTAATCTTCTGTCTCCAGCAAGAGCAGCAGACACTGTGGCTTACGGAGAATTCCAAAGGCTGAAATAAAAGGATAGTAAATTTCTCGTATTCGCAGGAAGACTGCATATCCCATTTCAGTGAGAATCTGTGACTTCTGTTGCTCCCAAATTCACAGCTCTGGAAGAACTGTGACCTGATGCATTCCAAACACCCTTGATTTATACATAGGATCGGTCTCCCGAGATATGGTTATACCCCTGACTAACTTTCTTAGTTACCGTTACTGAAACAAACGCTTTAATTCAACACCATTGTCTCTGACGTAAATATTTGGCCGATTCAGCCAAACATATCAAAATTCTTGGGCATTAACTCAGCAGTGACTCATCAGGTGGAAATAATGCCAGGGTGCTAATGACAAAACAAAAAACTGAGCTTTGTTACAGAGCAGCTGCATTTACAGATTTCACGTTTTTGTTGACCCCAACAAAAACACCGACCCCGAACTTCTGTTCTGCGCTTTCCCTTTTAGAACTGTCCGTCAGTCCTTTAGTACCCCCACCCACCTCCCCCAACCCCCGACCCAATACACCCACACACAAACAAGCACACACACACAAACAAACAGAGAAACACACAAGCCCACACAAATACACACATACACAGAGGCATACATAGGCACACGCACAGGCGGATAAAGCACCAGCATACAGATACATACCCACACAAAAGAATTGATGCTCACATACACAGACACAAAGCCCGTGCTTTCTCATAGAGCAACCACATTTACTAAACTCCTCCAGCATTTTGTGATGTTACTGAAGTAATAGTCTACTATGATCATTTCAAATCTGGCAGGGGCCAAACGAAAATTCAGAAGAAACGTTTTAATCTGCAAAGGAAGGGGAAGACCGGTACAAAGAGTACTATCAATTGGGAGATGAACAGATGCAGGATGGCTGGATGTGAATGAAAAGGGTCAGATACAATTTCAGATACAGTATGTATATCTATGTGGGGGGATGAGAAAGAGAGAGAGAGGTGGAGGGGGAGGAAGGGAGAAAGAGAGAGAGAGGGAGAGAGAGAGAGTCAGACATACAGACGACAGACAGACAGAGAGACAGACAGACTGGTACTGGCTTCACACAGCCGTCTGACATTTACTTCTCCCTCACTGACCCAGTTTCGTTCTCCTGCACACAGGCAAAGACTTCATTCAAATCCGATACCCTCCTATGGTGTGACAAGGTACAGAGCAGCCGCTTCTGTCTTACACACAGGGTGTGTTACAGAGCACAGAGACACTGACAGATATTTCCAATACAACTGCTGCACTGAACCACGGACAGTCAAATGTTCCATTGTATATACACAGTTTCCTAAAGGCAGACAAACAGACCCAGAACTCACATACCCACCCACATAGATCGGATAACAGCAACAACAGCGTTGGAAAAGTCAGTGTGAGTCGAAGAAAGGACAAACAGATGGAAAACAGGGAACTGATGAATGTGGTGTAGAGGGATTTGAAGAAAGTTTCTGATTAGCGCATGGGATTGTGGATAATATGCTTGTGTGGACTCAGATGCAATGAGCGTGTCAAAGGCAGAGAGAGGGGATAAATGGGCCATTTTCCATTTCGGAAGCAGTGACCAGTTGGGTGACACCGGGATTGGTCCGAGACCCCCACAGCTGTTCACAATCTATTGTATCCATGTCTGCTGCTGTTATAAGCTTGGTGGCAGGTTTAGGAGAGAGCGGGGTTCGGAGAGAGTTTGAGGATGTCAAATGAACTGAATGAGTGAGGATGTGGCAGATGGACCAAGTGTGGGGAAATTTGAGACCATTCTTTCCAAGAGATACAAACTAGAAATGCCATATTACCGTGGTGGCACAGTGAAATGTTCAGAGGGACCTGGGGGGGTCTTGAAAATAAATTATTGTGAGTTAAAATTCAGGTACATGGTATGGTAAACGGTATTTTCTCCTGTAATACAGGAGTATTGGAGAAGCGGGGCAGAGAGGTGTTACTGCGAGTTGGCTTATGGGGTTCTGGTGAAAAAGCGCCTTTAATATCATTTCCAGGTCTGGTCACAGTTCCTCAGCAAAGATATCCCTGCAACAGAGCGAGTGGAGGGACTATTCTTACACTAACCGGACTGGTACAACAGATGGCAATCTGTTTGTGTGAGGGGACAGTGGGTGAGCTGTGCCTGTATTCTCTGCAATTGGCAGGAAAATGTTGGATTCTTTCAGATATTTGGACCGGATCAATTTCAGGGAGGATGTTTCTCCTGAATGAGAATTCTATTACCATGGGTCACAGACTCAGAATGAAGGACCTGATATTCAGGGCAGAGCGGAAACGAAATTCCCTTCATCAGTGATTATTTCTCAGTTTCTCCATATAACTGCTGGACAGGAAATGAAAATGTAGTCTGTGATGTTGGGCTAATGTGATTAAGCTGGTCATGCCGGATTAAACTAATCCATCTGCCAGCATGTTGCCCATGTCGCTTCCTTCTCTGTGT
Source organism: Mobula birostris (assembly GCF_030028105.1). NCBI lineage: Eukaryota > Metazoa > Chordata > Chondrichthyes > Myliobatiformes > Myliobatidae > Mobula > Mobula birostris. Next base: position 37,310,623 of record NC_092382.1, on the reverse strand, counting down.
ATTTGTTTGTATAATCCAGAACCTCGTCAATAGCATTGTCTTACCTGCCTCTGACACCACCCCAGAAACACATTACAGACACCCGGAACTCTGCTTTGTTTTATTTTAAACATTCCCCCGCACATCTGCTTTGAACGTTTTCCCCTCTCACCTTCATTGCATGTCCTCTGATATTCGGTGTTTTGATGCTGTGAGAAGGATTACAGTTGTCTACTGTATTTATGACTCTTATAAGCCTCTCTGCCTCCCTTTGGCGACCGCCATTCTGGAAAAAAAAATAACACAAGTTCGTGAAAATCCTCCTTGTAGATCTCCTCCCTATAAACCTCTGCTAACCCTTTTCCAGTGCTTTGGCATCCTTCCTGTAATGGGGCGACCGGAACTAAATACAAACTCCAGATGGAACCTAAGCAGAGATTGATAAATCACTTCCTTTATGGCAATAGTGATCGTCTCAGTTCTCCCCTTGGCTTCTGCCACTCCGGAAGAAGCAACCCAAGTTTGTACAATTCCACCTTCTAGATCTCTTCCTAAAGGTCCTTCTTATAACCTCTTCTATAGCCTTTCCAAATCCTCAGCATCATTCGTAATCCGGGCGAAGGAAGCTGAATGCAATAGTCCAGATGCAACCTGACCAGCGTTCTATAGAAAACCAGAGTTTTCTGGTCAAGGAGGAATCCACGGGAGTGGGCTGAGTCTGCGCAGTCCCGACAAGCAGCAGGTGTGAGACCTGCTGGAGGACGACCAGCTGTTTGCTCATCACCGGGCAGCTGGACACAGTGATCAGCAGGAGTGAAGGGCCACGGCACTTCCTCCCTCAAGCACAAAGAACTGCAGTCACATCAGAGACTGAGCGGTCCTTTCCCTAATCAATACACAGAGACGGATGCAAGGCCATCATCACCTGCCCCCTCTACGACAATGGAGACAATCTGTGGGACCAGCATCGCCATCACCATCCCACCCCCCAACCGCCACCACCTTCCTCATACAGGGAAACATGGCAGCCCACACTCCTGTAGCCACGTCCACACTGACCTTTGCAGAAAGTGTCCTGACCGGATTCATCACGGCTTGGCACAGCAAACTGCTCCTCCTGTGGTTGTAAGAAACTGTCGAGGGTTACGAATACAGCTCAGCTCGTCACGGAAACCAGCCTCCTCTCCATGTACTCTGACTTCACTTTCGACTCACTTGGTAAAAGCAGCCGGTATAATTAAGGGGCCAACCCATCACAGACAGCACGGTCTATGTCGTCCATCTATCCTATTCCATTGGTCTTCATCCAATCAGGTCATTGCTGCTCCACTCTGTTTGCAATTCAATTCCAGACTTACCACTCCACTACGCATCTAACGACTATGCTGTCTCCCTTTGTTTGGAGTATGAGCATTGCTTCATGAATTCGACCGACTTCGTAAAAGCGATTAAAATACATCCAGCTGACCCCGGAAGACACGTCGTTTCCACGTTTCCACGTGGTGTCCCTGCTCACATGAGTTCGCAGTAAGGACAGCTTGGTTCTCCTGCGGCCAAGCGTTGAAAGAGTCCCAGTGGTCTTTTTGAACACACCTTTACGTCAACGTACTTACTCTGGAAGTGAAACTATAATGAACAAATTGACGAAATGACGATGGGATCGCCTTTGACACCGGCGTTTGCTAATTTCTACATGGGGAACATTAAGGAGAGTGTTCTGGCTTCATCGCCCTACCTGGTTCTTCAGATACGTCAATTACACTTCTAAGTGAGGCCTCATAGACCCCAGACACTCCAGCCGTTCCAGAGACATCTGAACAGTATATATCCGAACATTCAACTTCCGATGGAGATGGAGGAGAGTGGTTACCTCCTATTCCTGGAGATTCTAACATGACGGAAACCGGTCTGCAGCCTCGGACACAGCGTCCATCGGAAAACCAGTCGCACGGACTTATACCCCAACAATATCTGCCAGCATCACGCCTCCAAACGTACAGTGTTTCATTATACTTTGATTAATTGTGTGAGAAGTATTTCGGACCAGAGAGTCCCCACGGGGAAGTAAGACGATTATGCACAACGTTCGAGCAGAATGGTTATAAAATGAAGCAAATCAACTGGCCCGTAGAAAGAAGCCGACTGAAAATCCAGGAGACCTAACCGTGAGGCGGCAGCCGTCGTCACCACCTGTATTCGCGATGTGGCGTCGCCAACTTCGCGGCCTCTCTCCCAGACGAGCTCCATCGCTTTTCTGCTAGAATCGATTTCGCTAACTCAGAGCCTCCGAAGAAAGTTACCGGATATAACGTACGTGCATCCAGATGAGGCTCCGAACAAAATTATAATTACAATGTGGATAAGGTGTGGGCAGGAAAATGGATAGGAGATAATTTGGGGAAACTGCTGGGAAATGGGACAGGCTCAGAAAGATTTAGATCAGAATGAATTAGTTGGGCCAAAGGGCTTGTGACCATGCTGTAATCTGTCTTATTCCACCTAGAATCACAGAGTTGAACACAATCATAATGCCTACAGGGAACAGAGACAGTTGGTCACTGATTGTACCGGGCTTCTATCAGAGCGCCTGGGAACTAAATTTCAGGTCGCAGATAATCACAATAGGGAAATCCTGGGAAAAATACAGTACCTGCTGTGGCCAGCATTATAGCAAATCACTCTCAGAAATCTACTTCATCCTCCTCACAGAGACACCCTCAGCCTGTCACTAATTTGGAAATCCTACGTCTTCTGATGTCTTCGCTCGCCCAGCACCCTAATGTGGATTTGTAAAATTTACTGAACTTTCCTCTCACTGTCTCTGTCGGAAAGGCCACCGTGCATTACCAGTGAGGGCAGAGACATGCGGATTTTACTCCACTGACATGTCAAAGTACATTGACAGTAGAACAACGATAAGCAACACAATCAATGATAGATTTCAATTTGTGTTGACAATCACCCAATGTGCAAACGAAAGATCTGCAAACATAGCAAACAAACAAGTACTGTACCTAAATTAATGGGCAGATAAGTAAATATATAAATAGTCGAAGGACATGAGAACAAGAGTCAGTGGGTCCTTTGAAGGTTCTGTTCAGTGATCTGTTCAGTGCTGTGGTGAGTGAAGTTATCCACACTGTTTTAGGATCATGACGGATAAAGGATAATAACTGTCTCTGATCCTGCCGGTGTGAGACCAAAGGCTCCTGTACCTCCTGCCCAATGGCAGCATCGAGGGGAGTGAATCGCCTGGATGGTGGGGCTGTTGTTGATAGATGCTGCTTTCCTGTGACGGGGTTTCTAGGTGGAGAGGGCGCAATAATGGGGAAGGATTTTCATGTGGTGGACTGAGCTTTATCGAACACTTCACGCAGGCTTTTCTATTCATGTGTCCATGCCAGACCCTCACGCATCCACGGAGCCTCTTCATGGGTTTGTCTGAACTTCTCATGTCACCATGGGCACACACTCTGCCTTCACTTGTTCAAACGCTCACCTCAACCACCGAGACAGTAAACAAGATGAAACACACCACCAATACCCTCCATATCCACTAATGGGAAGTTTGACAGTGAAGTGAGCTTTTTCTGCTCCTTGCGAAGATAAGAACACATGGATAGTGGCTTAATATTGTTCAGCAAAGGCAAGGCAACCAGTTAATTCTGCTGCAAGGAGAAATGTCCCAGCCGATCCAGCTTCTCCTGATAACTCAAGCCCTCCAATCCTGGTAATATCCACATGGATATTTTCTGTAACCTGACCATCTCAATGACATCCTTCCTGTGCCCCATCTTTCTGTAGAAACAGTTTAACAACAGTCTCAGGGAACTGTGCATCCGTAACTTTATTCTGACTACACAACCGACCCCTCCCCCCGCCATTCTGTAAGACATTTCAGGGCCATAGAAGTTACTGTGCAAGCCGTGCCCAGGTTTAACGTTACAACGTGAACCCATTCCTTGGCACACTTTCCACGTTCACCTCAGCCCCCTTGTAAACTTATATAACCCACTCCATTGTCCATTATACCACCAATTTTGATGTCACGTGCAGATTTACAAATGAAATTAACAACTTTATCTGCAACATCATTAATACAGATGGTAAACAGTAGCCGTGACACCCATTCACACCACTGGTCAAGCTAACAATCTGAAGAGCATTCCATTATTAACCCTGATTCCTTCCACATGGCCAGCTTCGTAACCATTTTGCTAGCTCGCCCACCATAAAATGAATCTCATATGGTGACATATATTGTCTTTAATAATACATCCACAGTGAACTTTGAACTTTTACCAAATATGAAGATCACTGAATGTGACTGCACAGGTAGACAATGTGAAGTGGTGATGGTTAACATGTTTACCGTCATTAGCTGCAGCACAGATTCCACACGCAGAGAGGCCTTGTGACAGCTTTATGAACTGTGGGTGGGGCCAGTTGGATTAGCGTGTGCAATCCTGTAACAATTGCTCAGGAAGGATGTGTTTGTACTGGACAGGGTGCAGAGAAGATTCAACAGGGTATTGCTTGGGATTGAATATCCCTATTACAAGTGATTGGATAGAATGAGCACATTTTCTGTTTCAGAATCTCAGCACAGACATTGATTATTCATTTTCCTCCATAGCTGCTGCCTGACTTGTGATTTCCTCCAGTACTTTGCCAATTAGCCTTCCTAGTTACACTGTACAACTGCGGTGGGATTCATTGTAATCTTACTCAGCAATGACATTACATTATACTGATATCCTTCTTTGATTCCACGCTCGTCTCCTCCTGGCTTATATTCCTCCTAGTGTATCTGCCTCCACCACTGACTCAGGCAGTGCATTCCACGCACCAACCACTCTCTGAGTAAAAAACTTTCCGCTAATCCCCCCACAACTTCCAACTCCTTACCTTAAAGCCATGTCCTCTTGTATTGAGCAGTGGTGCCCTGGGGAAGAGGCGCTGGCTATCCACTCTATCTATTCCTCTTATTATCTTGTACACCTCTATCATGTCTCCTCTCATCCTCCTTCTCTCCAAAGAGTAAAGCCGTAGCTCCCTTAATCTCTGATCATAATGCATACTTTCTAAACTAGGCAGCATCCTGGTAAATCTCCTCTGTACCCTTTCCAATGCTTCCACATCCTTCCTATAGTGAGGTGACCACAACTGGACACAGTACTGCAAGTGTGGCCTAACCAGAGTTTTACAGAGCTGCATCATTACATCGCGACTCTTAAACTCTATCGCTCGACTTATGAAAGCTAACACCCCATAAGCTTTCTTAACTACCTTATCCACCTGTGAGGCAACTTTCAGGATCTTAAGCATCTTTTGAGAAACCCATGTTCCCCATTAGTCCTCAGTCCAGACATTCACTAAAGAGCTATCTCCTGCCCATAGGCCATTCGAACTGCTGGCAATGTTCCCGGCTCGGTGACAGAAATAGAATTTGGAAAACACCCCTAATCTCCATTGCAGAGCAGCCCGGAAATTAAAAGCTGCTCTTCAAAAATCTGTAGTGCTCAATCCTTCAATCTCCGAATTCATGGAAATAGTCCAATTATCTGGCACTGACTTCTATAAGTGAAAGTTGCGGGTGACATCCATATCAGGGCAACATACACAAAATGATGGAGGAACTCAAAACGCCAGGCAGCATCAATGGAAATGAGTACAGTCGACATTTCGGGCCGAAACCGTCTGGAGAAAAAAAAAAATAAATCTGAGGAGTCAGAGTAAGAAGGTGGAGGTAGGCGAGGAGGACCCACAAGTTGACAGGTGAAACTGAAATGGGGATGAAGTAAAGAACTGGGAAGTTGTTTAGTGAAAGAGATACAGAGTTGGAGAAGGAGGAATATGATGTGAGCGGACAGAATGCCACGAAAGGAAGAAAACGGGGGGGGGGGGCGCGGTGAGTACAAGAGGGAGCTGATGGGAGTGTAAGGAGACAAGGTAAGAGAGTGAAATGGAAATGGGAAATGGTGATGGAGAGAGAGGGAGGTACTGGGAGATCCAGCTTTTGCTGGCGGTCGGAGCATAGGAGCTCGGCAAAGTAGTCTCCCAATCTACATTGTGTCTCACCTGGAGGCCGCACCGGAAGCACCTGAAATAGTAATTGACACCAACAGATGAAATGTGTTGGCGGACACCACTTGTCTTTTCAGCTGCAAGTGCGGAGTAGGGAGTAGTGTTCGGGGAAGGGATGGATCTTACTGAATGACATGGCGTGCGGGAGGGACACAGTGGCCTGTTTTGTTTTTTGGTGTCTCGGTTAAAAGAAAGGAGTAAACTGTCATAACGGGGACGCTGGGAGTGGACCCAAATGCAATATACAGACACTAAAGTACCAGGAATAGGACTCGGAGTGACAAGAAAGCAGGGGAAGTGGGGAAGAAAGGACGCTGGACATGGACACAGGCCCTGGACGAGACAAAGATGCAGGGCCTGGGCTAGGAGTTTGGTTCGGCAAGCGGGACCAGGACAAGGAACTGGGAACTAGGAGCCTGGGCCTGGACTCCTAGACAGAGACTGGACAGGGACGCAGAACATGGGTCTTGACTAGGGCTCGGATCCCGGAACTAGGCGAGGACATGACATGGCTACAGGACTAGACATGGCTTGGGTTCCTCGAGGCGAGGACACGACGAGGCTTGGGTTCCTCCAGGCGAGGACACGACGGGGCTTGGGTTCCTCGAGGAGAGGACATGACGAGGCTTGGGTTCCTCCAGGCGAGGATACGATGAAGCTTGAGTTTTTCGAGGAGAGGGCATGACGAGGCTTGGGTTCGGACTCCGAGCCAGAGACTGGACAAGAACGTGGAACCTGGGTCTTGATTCGGGCTCGGACTCCGGAAGTAGGCGAAGACATGACGTGGTCTTGGGAGACAGGACTAGGCGAGGCTACAGGACAGAACGACAGACTCCTGGGCAAGAGGAGGGAACCCCAGCACAGGACGAAGCACATGGACAGGAAGAGAACACGAGGCCTTGACTTGGTCGAGTGAGACAGGGACGTAGAGCCTTTGTCGAGGGAGAACAGGAACATGGAACACAGAGCCGGAACCTCTCCTTGGGAACAGGACATGGAGCCGGGACTCATACACAGAACACAGAGAGAGAGAGACAGTTCGTAACACAAGGTAGTGGCAAACGGCCGGACCTTCCTAGCGAAGGCGTGGACACAGTGACAGTTCCAAACAACGATAGCCAGTTCCTTATCTAGTCACAGCAAGGCTCCGGTCTTGCTCCGGCGGTAGAACTTGACAGCGATACAGGCGAGGACGCAGACGAGGTTGCAGGCAAGTCTTCAGGTAAGGCTTCAGGCAGAAGGTGAAGGGAAGGGAAGGGTGCAGCCCAGCAACTGAAGCTGAACCCAGGAGCTGTTTATGTAGCCAGCCGAAGATGAAAATCATGTGCTTCAATTTAGGCACTCAACAGAACAAGGGAAAATCGGAAAATCAACAATAAGGACCGCACCGTGAACCGGAATGCAGACTTCAAGGCCAGGACCATGACATAAACAGACCCTGTGAATAAATCAGGCATTCAGTTCGACAAGTTTGAACGACACTGAAGCTGGTTGTTTTGCCTCAGTAGGCTTTAGACCAGGTGAGAATCAACTTCTCGTGTTCCATGTTAATAACCTGAATAAATCTGTTTTCACGTAATCCCCACATTGTGCGGATGGGATTCCTGGCTGTCCTGTGGAGTGTTGGTGATAGTAACGCCTCCCTAAAATATGAACCATATTGAGATTTAATTAAAAAGTGAATGTGGGTCATCTGTACACGATTTAAGGAAATCAATTTGAAAAGTAATGCATCGTGTGCTTATTTATTAGTTTTCACAGAAGGTACTCAAATATTTAGGTGTTGATCTCTGACTTATGTGAGGGCTAATTTCTATAAACTGACATATTGCGGGGTAATCTAGAATATAATGTATGCAGGATCGATAATGGAAGATCGTCTTCTATTGCCAACAGGTGGAGTCGTCAATTGAGGAGCTATTGATACAGTTAAGGTGCACTGCTGACCACGAAACAAATGGAACAACACAACGTAAGCTAAGATGGCACAGGTAATTTATTTCCAAAATTTGCATTCTTCTACTAATTATTGAGAAACATTGTTTTCTATTCTCTATTCCTTCTGAAGTTTTTGGAGGCTGTTGTGTCGTATTCGAAAAGTTTTTGCCCGTCTTTTTCGCTATTTCAGATGATACAGCTTGGCAGCTCGGGAAATACTCTCTGCTGCTTTACAGTGATCCAATGTAGGGTACAGATAGTTTGGTTTCTTTATCATTGAAATGACTGTTTTCCAGTCTGTTTTCCATCCGGCCCATTCTAGGCATTCAGACGTTTTATTTCTACGCTGAGCTAATTATTATCAGATGCGAATGAGACACTTTCTATTACCAGTATGGGGATGTTTTAAATGAGATTTTTTTCCTTATTATCAAACTGAAAGCGCAGATCCTTTACAAGATATTTCCTGTTGTAGGACGTGCGCGCGCTGGGACTGAATTCTACTTAGGGGAGAGAGCCTTAGATGAACTTACATTTGTCTTGGTCAATGCCCGGATAAGGGTCCATGGAGACAGTATCAAAGCCTTTAACTCTCTCCTGAAGTTAGTTTGGGTCGCTGCATAAATACACGTGTTTGTACACGAACTCATGTTCGTGAGCATTACCCTGGTTTGAGCAGCGATATATCGGGCAGAATAATAGTCGCGATCAGAATACATGGTTAGACTGGCGATAAAATTCGTCACTGTCGACGGCAGCCAGAATATCATGAAGCTGCCCGACACACAGAACAGTAACATGATGCCCTTTTTTCTGTTCTCCATTTCCGTGTCACGTTCAATCTTACTCTTATGGATTCGGAAGCCCCTCCGGGATTTGCTGGCCACCAAGATATGCCTGGCTGTCATCCCATTAAATAGAATTATTAAACCAAATGCGCACAGCAAGTTTTGAAAGGATTTGAATTTGCTGAGAGCGACAAACATTGGAGAGTTGAAGAATTCCAATTTCGGGCGAATACCCCACGAAATATTTCCAATTATTTGTTGAGGCTGAAATGCAAACAAGAGGGGTATATTCTCCAAACAAAGCACTGCCAGTATTACTGCTGCCAGGATTCTGGCAATCTTCACTCTGCAGTATTTTGTTTTAAACTTCCGACAGCATCTGGCAACATATCGATCACAGGTGAAGGCGACGGTGTACCACAGTGATAGTTCCAGAGTGACTGCCAACACGTAGACCGTGGCTTTAAGGACTTTCGTATAATGCAGAAATGAATTTGACAGGCGGAATATTAAAATCTCATAGACAAGGACATTGATGAGAATGACCAATAAATCCGTCACAGCCATCATCGTCATGTAGGCAGAGATGCATTTGGAAAGACCGCATTTTCTCCGTGAGAGAATAATAATTGTTAACAAATTAGCTGCAACAGAAAAAAAAAAAACAACAGAAAAAGACGTCACTATAGGAGGAAGACAATTGAATCTTACAACTTGCTTTTGAAATATGTTCGGATGGATTTCTGTTCAGTCAGTGCACACTGATCGTCTGAGAGTGAGCATAGGCAAGGCAAAACAGGCACTTCGCAATGTGATCTTTACCAGCTGGAAACGGGCTGAAAAAATAGCAGGTGCAATTTACTGGAAGCCTGGGTAATGTGCTGCCCATCAGGCCACACCAGGTTACCATTGCATGGCGAATGGTAGGTTGTGAACTTCTCCGTACAAAAGAAAATGAGCTGTAAATACAGATTCATCATTCATTTGAAGTGAAACAATGGGTGAATGGGTGGCACCGTGAGCTTTTTGCACATCGCCCATCACAAATCAGGACCTTGAGCACTGCGGTTGAGTTATTGAGTTAAAGTTGTACAATACATAATTGAAACCGAATTCCTTATATTGTTTACATTTGTAGTCACCTTAATACGTGAATTATATCAAAATTACTGACAGAGTTCAGAATATTTACAAGGATACTGACGGGACTGAGAAATATTTGTATACCTTAGGGGTATAGTGCGTCTAAATGCATTCCAACATTTTCCCCTCAGGTTGTGTGAAACTATTTGGAACGATAAAGGATTAGCGTGAAATTTGAAATATTTCGGGGTAATCTGAGAGAAGTTATTTCCTCAGATGGTGCTGAGAGATTGGAAGAAGCTTCCTGCGAGCGTAGGATGTGCGATCTATTGTGCCAGGTAAGATAAGTTTGCATAGAGCCAACATGGGAAGGAGGTAGACGAATGTTAGTCAAGTGCCGGTTGAGAGGACAACAGAGGTAGAGGACGCTAAGGCGGGCCGAATGGCCGCTTTTTGTGTTGCAGTACACTGTTACTCTCTGACAGGGACGATAAAAAATACATTACCTACTGAGCGAAACACTACTGCTATTTCAGGGGTGGTATCCCTCCGTTCTCTTTGCACCGGACATGAGGAGACGCCTTCATGTGTCCAGAAGAAAGTCTTCTCAGCGGCCGTGTGGACAGGTAACGATAAGGCGCTTACTGAGCAGCCTGTGTAATGGATATATTGTGCTGCATTTTCTGATCATACTTCATAAAAAAAAATCGTTGTTCTGCAGAATGCCAATAACTGTTAGACAATGTATTAATACGACTTACCGGGTAAACCACACACTGCTAGAACAGGGTAACAAACGTCTTTCATCTGTAGGATCGCCGGTCGACGCATTTTCAATTGCTTGAATTATCTCCCGTTGTGTAGTTCACATCGGCGTATGACTTGGATCACGATACACTGCTAATTTATAGGAAACGCAAATTCTCGGTCACGGGTAAACGGGTTAGGCAATAAATGACGTTACTTGCAGCCAATGAACAAACCAGGGTTGATATTCCGTTCCAGTGCCACCTGGTCTCCAGTTGACAGACTGTGCAGCTGGATCATGAAGCTCCTTCACTCACATTCCTAACACAACAGTGTCACCCCTCCCCCAGGGAGTGACGTCAGCGCTCCCCTCGCCTGCGGAGAGCATCGCTCCAGGTCCACCTGGTCTCCAGTTGACAGACTGTGCAGCTGGATCATGAAGCTCCTTCATTCACATTCCACAACAGAACAGTGCCACCCCCTCCCCCAGGGAGTGACGTCAGCGCTCCCCTCGCCTGCGGAGAGCATCGCTCCAGGTCCAGCCTTTTGCTGTACCACAGTAATTCAGTGAATAGGTCCTGCTCCGTTCGATAACTGCAATTGTTACACAGCTTCTGCTGATTCCTACCGACTATAACATTACTGATGTTGTGCTTGCCTTTCCATTTCACATAATAATTCTTCAATAACATGTATCATGACGCGTCAAGTCAAGTTAACAAAGGTTAGTCTTTGCCTAACCTTATAGGTTGTGTTTCCTTCCTGAATGTGACATCATTTAAACCAAACAATTGATGCAACATCCCGGCAATGGTGTGGTGACCCTACTCTAACATTACTAATGATACATTCTGTTACAGCTGGTGGAGATTCACTGTTATATTCAATATAGTTACTCCATACAAGCAGATATAAATCATCTCCAGCAGGACTGAAGATGCTGATATTGAAGCGTTCAGAGTCGCATGTGCCTCCACATTACTTTGGTGTGGGTACCAAAACCACTGGCACCGATGAAACTTCTCATCGGAGAGATTACAAAGTTGCACCTTTACTGGGCAATCGACATTACCAATGAAATAGAAGAGGCTGCCAGTGAGATTTTCTTTCCATTAGCAGAGATTAGTATGACCAGAGTATTCGCTACGATATTCAGGATTTAAAGAGCCATGGGGAAGATTGTTTTACACCTTTTCATCTGCAAAGTATATGGCTGATAAGGAACTTCCTACATGACGCACTTGGGGGTAGGGAGACACAAAATGTTTTTGTTTTGTTATGATCTTATAAAACATTATATACAAGTGACCGGCTCAGTGCTGGGACCGGGAATTAATGTGCTTGAGCGGAGCAACGTCGGCGCCTCAGCAGGTGCCAGACTACAAGTGTGAGTAGTGATGCAAATTGAACATTATCAGTGATTCCCGGTCCCGAAAAGTACATTTTGTAAATTAGATAAATTAGCGCAGTGTGGTAATGAACCACAATGTGTATGAGCGCTGGCAGGTACTGTATGTAATACGAAGCGAGAGTACGTCAACAGCCATACAGAACGGCCACTATTCGTGACACAATGTCCATAGATCGTCCACGTACAAATGCGTATCCAGGAGTACAGCGAAATTAAGTCGATGATGTGTGATATTCTGTTTGCCCTCGGAGCTGAGGTAAGTCAAATGTCAAGTCCATCTCAGTGCCGGGGTTATTTAAATTAAGAAATTATCTACAAACATATCAGATAGTTTTGTAAATCAGCACGTTCGCCAATTTGAGCATCAGCCACTGCCCTTCGTCATTCCAATAGATTCAAATCAGGCAGAAGACAGCAGTGGTTGGCTGCCAGTGAGTAGTGGTGTTCCTCAGAGGTCAGTATTGGGAATGCTACTTTTCAAACTGTTTGTCAATGATTTGGACAATGTAATTGATGGCTTTGTGGAAAGGTTTGCAGATGATACCAATATTGCATGAGAGGTAAAACATAGAAACATAGAAAATAGGTGCAGGAGTAGGCCATTCGGCTCTTCAAGCCTGCACCGCCATTCAGTATGATCATGGCTGATCATCCAACTCAGAACCCTGTACCAGCCTTCCCTCCATACCCCCTGATCCCTTTAGCCACAAGAGACATATCTAACTCCATCTTAAATATAGTCAATGAACTGGCCTCAACTGTTTCCTGTGGCAAAGAATTCCACAGATTCACCACTCTCTGTGTGAAGAAGTTTTTCCTAATCTCGGTCCTAAAAGGCTTTCCCTTTATCCTCAAACTGTGACCCCTATTTCTGGACTTCCCCAACATCGGGAACAATCTTCCTGCATTTAGCCTGTCCAATCCCTTTAGGATTTTATACGTTTCAATCAGATCCCCCCTCAATCTTCTAAATTCCAACGAGTAGAAGCCTAGTTCATCCAGTCTTTCTTCATATGAAAGTCCTGCCATCCCAGGAATCAATCTGGTGAACCTTCTTTGTACTCCCTCTATGGCAAGGATGTCTTTCCTCAGGTTAGGGGACCAAAAGTGCACACAATACTCCAGGTGTGGTCTCACCAAGGCCTTGTACAACTGCAGTAGTACCTCCCTGCTCCTGTACTCGAATCCTCTCGCTATAAATGCCAGCATACCATTCACCTTTTTCACCAACTTATGTACCTGCATACCCACTGTCAATGACTGGTGTATAATAACACCCAGGTCTCATTGCACCTCCCCTTTTCCTAATCGGCCACCATTCAGATAATAACCTGTTTTCCTGTTTTTGCCACCAAAGTGGATAACCTCACATTTATCCACATTAAATTGCATCTGCCATGAATTTGCCCACTCACCCAACCTATCCAAGTCACCCTGCATCCTCTTAGCATCCTCCTCACAGCTAACACTGCCGCCCAGCTTCGAGTCATCCGCAAACTTGGAGATGCTGCATTTAATTCCCTCATATAAGTCATTAATATATACTCTAAACAACTGGGGTCCCAGCACTGAGCCTGGCTGTACCCCACTAGTCACTGCCTGCAATTCTGAAAAGGTCCCGCTTATTCCCACTCTTTGCCTCCTGTCTGCCAACCAATTCTCTAGCCACATCAATACCTTTCCCCCAATACCGTGTGCTTTAAGTTTGCAGACTAATCTCCTGTGTGGAACCTTGTCAAAAGCCTTTTGAAAATCCAAATATACCATATCCACTGGTTCTCCCCTATCCACTCTACTAGGTACATCCTCAAAAAATTCTATGAAATTCGTCAGACATGACTTTCCTTTCACAAATCCATGCTGATTTTGTCCGATGATTTCACCGCTTTCCAAATGTGCTGTTATCACATCTTTGATAACTGACTCCAGCAGTTTCCCCACCAACGATGTTAGGCTAACCGGTCTATAATTCTCTGGTCTCTCTCTCCCTCCTGTTTTAAAAAGTGAGGTTACATTAGCCACCCTCCAATCCTCAGGAACTCGTCCTGAATCTAAAGAGTTTTGAAAAATTATCACTAATGCATCCACTATTTCTTGGGCTACTTCCTTAAGCATTCTGGGATGCAGACCATCTGGCCCTGGGGATTTATCTGTCTTTAATCCCTTCAATTTACCAAACACCTCTTCCCTACTAACATGTATTTCCCTCAGTTCCTCCATCTCACTGGACCCTCTGTCCCCTACTATTGAAGACAGAACCAAAATAGTTATTCAATTGGTCTGCCATGTCCTTGCTGCCCATAATCAATTCACCAGAATTCACCATTAGGCAGTGCTAAGGAAGCAATGCGATTACAGCAGAACCCGGACAAATTGCAAGAATCGGGAAAAATGTGGCTGATGGATTACAGTGTGGGGTAAAAAATGATCATCATTTTGGCAAAAGAAACAATAATGCGGACTGTTATCAAAATGGGGTGAACATTCAAACATCGGGATGCAGAGGAGCTTTGGAGTCTTTGTGCAAGACTTGCAGAAAGATAGGTTAAAGGTTGAGTCTGTGGTAAAGAAGGCAAATGCAATGCAAGCATTTACTTCAAGCGGAGAGGATTTAAAAGCAAGGAGATAACGCTGAACCTTTATAAGTCACTGGTCAGACCGCACTTGGAGCGTTGTCTTCAACTATGGGCCCCATATCTCAGAAAGGATCTGTTGTTATTGGACAGAGTCAAGAGGACAATCACGAGAATGATTCCCGGAATGACTGGGTCGGCATATGGAGAGGGTTCGGCAGTTTTAGGTCTGTATTCACTAGAATTTGGAAGTATACACAAGGATTTCACTGAGACCTAAGGAATTTTGAATGGACTAGATAGGGTGGATGCGGGGAGGATGTTTCCTATGGTTGGGGTATCCAGACGAGGGCACATCGACAACGTTGATGGACTACCGTTTGGAACAGAGGGAAAGAGTTTTTTTTTAGCTAGAGAGTAGTGGATCTGTGGAGAATTCTGCCACAGACTGAGGTGGAGGCCAAGTCCATGGGTATATAGTGGCAGGTAAACGTTTGTGCTCCCCTGGTCAACATTTCTGTTACTGTGAATAGTTAAATGAGTAGAAGATGAACGGATCTACAAACATAACAATGTTAAAGACGAAACATTATTTTCAATATTTTAAGCAAGATTTGTGTATTTTTTTTGTTACAATTTTAGAGTGAAAAAAGGGAAGGAGCACCATGCAAAAGTTTGGGCACCCGAAGAGATCTGAGCTCTCGGATAACTGTTATCAATGTCTCAGACCTTAATTAGCTTGTTAGGGCTATTGCTTGCATTCATTGATCGTTAGGAAAGGCCAGGTGATCCAAATTTCAAAGCTTCATAAAATAGCCTGACTCCTCAAACCTTGTTCCAAAAATCAGCAGCCATAGGCTCCACCAAGCAGCTGCAAGCACACTGAAAATTAAAATAATAAATGCCCACAAATCAGTAGAAGGCTATAGAATGATAACAAAGCGTTTTCAGGTAGCCGTTTCCTCAGTTCGTAATGTAATTAAGAAATGGCAGTTAACAGGAACGGTGGAGGTGAAGTTGAGGTCTGGAAGACCAAGAAAACTTTCCGAGAGAACTGGTCGTAGGATTGCTAGAAAGGCAAATCAAAACCCCCGTTTGACAGCAAAAGACCTTCAGGAAGATTTAGCAGACTCTGGAGTGGTGGTGCACTGTTCTACTGTGCTGCGACACCTGCACAAATATGACCTTCATGCAAGAGTCATCAGAAGAAAACCTTTCCTGCGTCCTCCCCACAAAATTCAGCGTCAGAAGTGTGCAAAGGAACATCTAAACAAGCCTGATGCATTTTGGAAACAGGTCCTGTCGACTGATGAAGTTAAAATAGAACTTTTTGGCCGCAATGAGCAAAGGTATGTTAGGAGTAAAAAAAGGTGCAGAATTTGTACTCTTAAACACGGGGGTGGATCGATCATGCTCTGGCCTTGTTTTGCAGCCACTGGCACGGGGAACATTTCACTGGTAGAGGAAAGAATGAATTGAATTAAATACCAGCAAATTCTGGAAGCAAACATCACACTGTATGTAAAAAAAGCGGAAGTTGAAAAGAGAACTGCTTCTACAAAAGAATAATGTTCCAAAACACACTTCAAAATCCACAATGGACTACCTCAAAAGGCGCAAACTGAAGGTTTTGTCATGGCCCTCACAGTCCCCTGACCAAAACGTCATCGTGAATCTGTGGATAAGATCATAAAAGCATAAGACCATCAGACATAGGAGCAGAATTAGGCCGTTCAGCCCATCGAGTCTGCCCTGCCATTCCATCATGGCTGATCCCGGATCCCACTCAACCCTATACACCTGCCTTCTCACCATATCCTTTGACGTCCTGACTGATCAGGAAACCATCAAACTCCGCCTTAAATGTACACGTGGACTTGTCCTCCACTGCTGACTATGGCAGAGCATTCCACAGATTTACTACTCTCTGACTTAAAAAAAAACTCCCCCTTACCTCTGTTCTAAAGGGTCGCCCCTCAGTTTTTAGACTGTGCCCTCTTGTTCTGGATACCTCTACCATAGGAAACATTCTCTCCACATCCAGCCTATCTACCTACCTTTTAAAATTTGGTAGGTTTCAATGAGATCCCCCCACATTCTTCTAAATTCCAAGGAGTACAGGCCAAATGCTGCCAAACGCTCTGCTCATGTGTTAACCACCTTTATTCCGGGAGTCATCCTCATGAACATCCTCTGGACTCTCTGCAATGACAACACATCCGTTCTGAGATATGGGGCCCCAAACTGTTGACAATGCACATAAGTGTAGCCTAAGTAGTGTCTTATAAATGCTCAGCATTACATCCTTGATTTTATATTCTATTCCCATTGAAATAAATGGCAACATTGCATTTGCCTTCTTTACCACAGACTCGACTTGTAAATTAACGTCCTGGGTGTCGTGCATGAGGACTCCAAAGTTTCTTCACCTGTGATGGTTGAACATTCTCTCCATTTAGATAATAGTCTGCACTATTGTTCTTTTTACCAAAATGCATTATCATACATTTCCCAACACTGTACTCTATTTTCTACATTTTTGCCCATTGTGCCAATTTGTCTAAGTCATGCTACAATCGCGTTGACGTAGTGTTCATGGGTTTAATGTCCATTTTTGAATCGGATGGAGAAGGGAAGAAGTTTTTCCTAGACAGCTTGAGGATAGACCTCAAAAGAGCAGTGCATACAAGGCGGCCCAATAACCTCACAGAACTAGAAGCTATTTGAAAGGAAGAATCGGCGAAAATCCCCCAAACAAGAATTGAAAGACTCTTAGCTGGCTACAGAAAGCGTTTACAAGCTCTGATTCTTGCCAAAGCGTGTTTTACTAAGTACTGACCATGCAGGGTGCCCGAACTTTTGCTTCGGGCCCTTTTCCTTTTTTGTTATTTTGAAACTGTAAAAGGTGGAGATAAAAGAGTAATCTTGCTTAAGGTATTAATGAAATGCGTCATCTTTAACTTTATGCCTTTTGGAAATGAGGTCATCTTTTACTCCCTTAGCTATTCACAGTAACATATATTTTGACGAGGGGTGCCGAAACTTTTGCATGCCACCGTATATTGTCCCAACTTCAATATGAACAACTGGTTACATTCCAAAGTTAATCCATGGTAACATTACACAACCAGACCTACGCGATAATATTAATATAAATCTTCAGACAGCCAGAAACTGAAACCCCAGCAGAATACTTCGAGAGTCCCTAGCAATTGAGAAATGATGCGCTTGTCTGTGTCCACACGTCATGTTTTCCCAGATTTACCTGAGAGAAAAAAATAACAGAAATATTGATAAGCATGCGACTGTATAGGGTGAATGCAGAGGAGATGAAAGTCGTTTGCTCCGGTGGGAATTTATTATAAAGCGGGTAGTGAGATTACATTGTTTGTCCCTTGAAGCAGTGTAAGCACTGGGGATTTCCACGTACAATTGCTTGCACAACAAAATGCACACGTTTTAAGCATTTCTGTATAACAGGTTTATCTAACGCGAAGGACGAGCAAGGTTTGCTGTAAGTTCGTGTAAACTGTTGACATTCTTTTTCATTTCAATTTTATACAAAAGTGTAAAGTAATGAATGAAATACATTTCCGCCGATTTGGTCTTGAAAGTCCCCAGAACCGGACCCGCACTATCATTATCGACAGGGACGTGGCGGCGACGAGAGCGGAAATATGATGGGAAAAAAGAGAAAAGTTAGTTGAATAGTAATTGGTTGCAAGTGGAGGACGCTGTCTGCGGGCGCCGAAGGATCCGTTCCGGTGTTGCGTCACTCTCGGGATCGAAGCTAGTTTTATTCTCCCCACTGCTGCTTTCTCGGATATTTTGCATTGTCAAAATAGAAAATACTACGACCGCCTCTGAGAAGAACTTAGATATTTTGTTTTTTTTTTTAACCAGTTGAATAATTGGCGTGAGCGGATATTTCACCGCGCTGGTGAACTGTTCTCTGAATTTGGACTGAGTCACCCCATAAATAAAAGTGTTTGTGCAGCAACTTAATATCAGCAGCATGTCTGATGTGTGTTCAAGTGTGTATTCTGAATCGTTGTCTTTAGATTTTTCCAATCCAACAATAGTGTTATAAAGGATTTCGGCAACATCCACCGACCACAGAATGATGAAGCTTCCGGAGATGGTGAGAAGTAAGATCACAGACCTCCTCCTGCTCTCCATCTCCGGGTCACTGTGGTTCTCCGCCTTGCTCTGACCCCTCAGCCCCTTACGGACACGACTAGTCACTAAAACGTGTCTCACTGTCAGACCGTTGAATAGTAGAATTAATACGAATGGGAGTAATGGCGTCAGAATGGTGGAAACCCATCTAAATCCCACCCACGCGGGATCTGTATAGTAGCTTGGCTTTCAGATACAGTCCCACGGTATATTATCGGTCACCTTCACAGGATCATATATAAATAAGTAGGGGACGTTACTAAAACAGAGCAGAACGCCGGCTATTGTCAGAACCACAGCCGCAACTTTCCCGGTGCAATATTTAACTTTCCTCTTCTGGCAACAGATGGCGACAAACCGATCAAACGTAAAAGTGACAGTGAACCAGATAGAACAGTGCGAGGCTGCCGTCCCCAGGGCAGAGATTGTAATGCATGCGGGGGTCATGTCCAGGAAAGTCCCGGGGAAATAGTAATAACTGACCCGCCACAATACGACCCCAAAGATGATAGTCAGTAGATCCGTCGTTGCCATGGCCACCAGGTAGCGAGTGGTGCAGGTGGAGAGGCCGCACTTTCTCCGGGACAATATCACAATCGCCATTAAATTCACTGGCGAAACAGGAAGAAGAATGAGAGAATTGATATCTCCGTACCGTTGTCTCAGTGCGTATATAAGCTGGAAACTGAGAACAACCAAACTCTGCATACAGCTCAGTTCTGGAAGTCTAAAATATGTAAAGCCGGTGTTGCAGATGCTTCAAACGCGTGCATGCTGGATGAAAACGTTTGGTGCTCGGAAATAGAAAAGGATCAGCATTTGGGAAGGAGGCACTGTCAATTGATCACGCTTTGGAGATCGCGTCGGATTTTGGACTGATGTGCAAAGCTTGGATATCCT
This sequence comes from Mobula birostris, assembly GCF_030028105.1. Lineage (NCBI taxonomy): Eukaryota > Metazoa > Chordata > Chondrichthyes > Myliobatiformes > Myliobatidae > Mobula > Mobula birostris. Next base: position 37,290,938 of record NC_092382.1, on the reverse strand, counting down.
TGCATTATTCTCAGTTCCCGTAACGTATATTTTAGGCGTCTCTCCACACAGGGAAATCCTCTTCCCTCCGCCGCTTTACATTTACATTTTTAAAACTTTAAAACAATGATATTACCACGGTTCGCATGCTTTGGTCTACTACTCGATCCCCGTCTATCACCCGCCCGCAAGGATCCCAATTTGCTCGCTTGTTTTACATTTTGTAACTACCCGACTAATGTTCCTTCACACTGTATCAAGTTATCGGATCAAGGCGTTCCAATTTTCGCATCTATAGATTTTGCCTGACACGCTGAATGTTTCAACTATTTTGCACGTTACAACTTAAACCATCCAATTTCCAAAGGAAAGACAATATCGGTACTTCAACGTTGTTGTCTCTTTTGGGGGTTGCTTCTGAATACTGCAACATTATTCTAAACGCTTCGATGATTATTGTTCCAGAGCGGAGCCTCGCATGAACCTTAATCCGTCTGACCGAGCGGACACGGCTGGCTTGGCTCATCACTCCCATTTCACCTGACGGATAATGGATCGTGGGAACAAACCCTGGTACACGAAAGCGCACATCAACCCTTATTTGAAATGTTCAAAACACCCGATGATTGGGATTCCAACTCACAAATGGTGTCTAACGATCTATTCTAAATCTTACCGGAGTTGTGCCCTCGTTCCATTCAAATTTGCATCAATGCACTAAAAAAAAATCTGCTATTGATATGGAATAACACCAAGAATCCGGCAAATGTGCCGAAACGAAATTTTATCGGAGTTTACTCTCAGAGTATTTTACGTTGATAAATCAGTACTGTCTTCTAGGAATCGATAAAAATGAATTCATCTCCACGATTTTTCACTCTACATCTGTTTCAAATGCGGGTTTATTTTAAGCCGAATTAATATAAGCTAACCGAACACAGAGTTTCGCCACAATGTCAGCAGCAAACCGCACTGATACACCCGCATCACAAAACTGAAGGAGCACCAAGACCGTGCACACAGAACATCAAATATTTGTTCCCTTTTATTCTTACCAGGAACACCAATAACGGCGATGGTGAGGTAATATGTCTTTTTCACACGGTAAAACATTCCAAGCATGTTTGTGTGAGTTCAGCCTTTATTCCGGCTGCCCGCGATCTCGCTGAAGAAAGTCGTAGCTGATGAATCTCGATGGTCATTAACTTATACTCTGTTCAGCACACTGAATATTCAATACTATACAAGGCTGACATGTTTTCCAACAGCTGGGGTAAAAATAAACATGATATAATTTCAGTCAAATCCCAAATGTAATGTGGTATGCATAGAGAAGAAATTGTAACATCTGAACAACGAGAAAAAAGACGATCCGAGGTGACAACAATTATTGGCACGAAACGCTCTCAGGCCCACTTCTGTATTTCATGATCGTTATTGTTGATCTTGTCCATTCCTTTGCTCCATGGAATTTGTCGTCACAGTAATGTTACATCGTCATTGGGCTGCTCTGTTTCGCTCTGTTTCACTCTGTGTATAGCCTTGGTAGTAGATCTTCCAATATATATACAAACGTTTGTATATAACAATGTTCTTTTCACATTCCTGTGATACACCGAATTTCAATTCTGTCCGCAAGAAGTGATGTAACATTCCGGTCAAAATTAAGAAATCAGTCTGGTCAAATTTGAGAAATCTTGTTTGGATTATGCTGCGTGATTTGTTCCGCAGTGACAAAAGAGTACCACAAAAAAGAGAGCACACAATATGCAATAACACACAAAATGCTGGTGAACGCAGCAATTGGAAGAGGTACAGTCGACGTTTCGGGCCAAGATCCTTCGTCGGGACTAACTGAAAGAAGAGATAGTAAGAGATTTGAAAGTGAGAAGGGGAGCGGGAGATCGGAAATTATGGGAGAAGACAGGAGGGGGAGGGATGGAGCTAAGAGCTTGAAAGTTGATTGGCAAAAGGGATACAAGGTTGGAGAAGGGAGAGGATAATGGGACGGGAGGCCAAGGGAGAAAGAAAGGGGGAGGGGAAACCTGTTATCTGTCTTCTCCTGGGCTCCCCTCCCCCTTCATTTCTCCCTAGGCGATATTAATCCTGTCCCAGGGAAAGTCCGGTCTCTCCTGTGTTTCATTTGCCACTTTGTCAGCCATTCTCTTCATCTATCTAAGTGCTTCTACAGCCTACCAGTTTCTTCAACAAGATCAGTTCCTCCACCACTCGTCATATCTATTCCATCATTGAAATCACTTATATACAGCAAAAAAAAAAAAATAATAATAATAATCCATCCTATACCGACCCCTGCGGAACACCACTAGTCATTGGCAGCCAAAGAGAAAAGATCTCTTTTTTTTTCTTACTCATTGTATACTGTTAATTAGATAATCTTTTTTTTTTTCCATGATATTATCTCTTCTGTAGTACCTTAGGCTTTTATCTCATTTAGAAGATTCATGTGAGCTATTACGTCAGAGATCTTTACGAGTAGGGTATTATAAATTGGATAGATAAAGGGGTAGTAGTGGATGGTGAAAATTTGGACTTTCAGAAAACATTTGAGAAGGTGCCACACATGAGGCTCTTTACCAAGTTAAGTGACCATGATATTACTGGAAGGTCATGATAACAGAATTGACTGAGTGTTAGGAGGCTGAGAGTAGGAATTGAAGGAGCTTCTGGTTGGCTGCCAGTGACTAGTAGTGTTCCGCAAGGGTCGGTATTGGGTTCGATTCCTTTTTTTTTGCTCTATATAAGTGATTTCAATGATGGAACAGATATGACGAGTGGTGGAGGAACTGATCTTGTTGAAGAAACTGGTAGGCTGTAGAAGGACTTAGATAGATGAAGAGAATGGCTGAGAAATTGGCAAATGAAACACAGAAATACATTCTTTCTTTCGAATAACATCAGAAGTAAGATTGCGTTTCCTTTCCGAACAGAGCTTCAAATGTTTTTGTTAATCTTTTCCTCTAAGCCTGCCAGAAGCAGTGTCTGAATATCATTTTTTTTTTTAAGACCGTAACGTGTTAAGTGCAATTTTGCCGAATGTAGGCGTGGATCTGGAGTTGATGTGCGTATGTCTGAGAGAACATGTCAACAGAATGATGTGTTCTGATCTCAGAATTACGTCAAAATTGCCGAAATCACTGATGAAAGCGCAATGCATGTGGGAAATAGCTGCTAATCCTGGAGTCAAGTGTGAGAATGAATCGGTACAGCAGAGCAACGGGCCATTCGGCCCATAATATTTTGTTGAACCGGCGAAAGGAAGGAAATCAAAAGCAACGAAACGCTAATCCTTCCTACTTTCGCAATGTCACTATCCCTCGATATCCCTTGCATCCGTGAGCCCATCGAAAGTGGCCGAACAGCCTCTAGTGTATTTGCCTCTAACACTAAACCAGGGAGGGAATTCTAGGCATCCACTACTCCGTCAGGAAAAGGCTTACCCGCACATCCCCTTTGAACCGATTTCCCTTCACATTCAATATCTGCTGTCATTGCATGTTCCACATTCCTCGGCATCCCTTATCTCCAACTGTAACCCAAACATGGCTTCCACAGATAGACTGGAACTGCAACATCATCAGTAGAACATTTACGGAGGCGTTACACTTCCCACCCACAGCTAAATAGTAATGTACTCCTGACTTGAAATAATTTATCATCACCTCATTAATAGCAAATAATGTATGCTGTCAGAATTTCCGGTACACTAGTGAATGGGAGTGACATGTGTCACTCTTGGAATAGACGCAACACTCTGTACCCCAAGTGTGACAAACTCCGGTCTATTTGGTGGTTTTTGCCACTTTAAGACGTCGTTACCCTATTATCTCCTTCTTCAGACGCGGACACACTCTGGGATCTTTGCTGTCTAAATGCGGGCGCCTCTCCCTGCCCGTGACACGCGCCTTCCGCCAAGTCAGCCCGCCCTGTCACTCGGTTGAGCTCAACTTCACTTCCAGTTACTCAAGAGCTCTGTCTCCCTTGTTTGTCTCGCCGCATGTCATTTTCATTAAACTGGGGACGTTTAGGAATCTCTCTGCCAATTACTGGGAGTTTGCATAGAGGAGCATATAATATACCCCCATTTCCTCATTGTCTGAGTCTGTACCACATTCAGTGATTAAATTCCTTCCAGACATTTCCACTGATTGTCCTGTTGTTCGCCAACTTCGCTGCAGAGTCCTTTTACGAGGAGTAGGATCCACATCAGGCTCTGCCTCAACACCTGCCTCTTGTCCCAGAAGTAGAAGGTGCTCCCGTGGACGGATTTTGTAGGTCCATTCCCATCCTCTGCTTTCACCTGGAAACTGGTAAGGCAGGCCCAGGAAGAGCTTCTTCCCTGAGGCTGTGACACTGCTGAACCTCTCATCACAGCGCCAAGCAGTATTGCAGCCGTATTATAGTGTCTCAGTACCTTTATATTTGTGTGTTGTAGCACTTTTTTTATTCGCAGTTATTTTGTAAATAACTCTATTCTTTGCATTTCTGGTCAGATGCTAAATGCATTTAATTGGCTTTGTATCTGTACTCGGCACGATGACAATAAAGTTGAATCTAATCTAATCTATACAAACTCCAGATATGACAGCAGATCCGAATCAACTGCAGGGACATTTATATCTCACAAGAGGATGTACAAACCCGTGTCCTTCTCTGGTGCAGAGGTCACTGACACCGCCTCTCCTTTTCCATTCTGCACTCGCAGCCCATGACGGTGATAGGTGTCCCAGACTCCGGTACTTCGAAACAAGCACAATGTTAACAGCAAGATTAGTCAGTAATTAATATGAAGATAGAGTAGTTGCTTCCTGAAAGGACACGAGAGCTGTGCTGTCTGATCCAATGGACCAGATCCTTTCTTGTTTACAGCTTAATTTGCTCCAGGCCCATCCTCCCGGGCAACGTAACGTCCAATCATCTCATTTTCTCACACTTCCCCGCCACCCGCCTTCAACTCACCACTCACCCCATACCCACCCGTCCACCCATAACCTCAACCCACACAAGCAGATTCCCCTATACCCCAAAACCCTCCCGGCTTGGGGATCCCCAACTAACTGATCCCACAGCCCGGAATCGGTCGTAAAGCTAAAGCCAGGGCTACAAGAGCGGACAGCCTGGAGCCGTCCTGCAGAGCTCGGTCCCAGTGCAACCGGCTCCCGATTTGTACAAACCCTTGATCAGACCTTTCCTCACCGCAGCCCGGACACAGGGCAACAGTCGGTGTCAGAAGTGCACCTGCGCGTCTCCGAAGGTCCAGCGGCGCCGCCACTGGCCGGAGGCCGGAAGGACAACGCTGAATGCTCGTGACCAATAAATATAATTCCTGTCCGTGATCAGCTGTCTAAATGATTCCCTGACATTTAGAGGAAGGGATACGTATGGGCCACATTGTCAGACCGTTTAGTTTACCAGGAGATAAAGACTGCTGGGACTAGAGTTCTTCTGTTGAGTAATACATTGTGTCGACCCCATTGGCAATTCTAGTTTACCTCTACGGACAACAGTACAGTGGACGTTTCGGGCAGACTTCCTTCGGCAGGATGCTTCCCGGACTGTTGAGTTCCTCCAGCATTTTATGTGTGTTGCCCAGAAACATTTGGGGTTTTGTGACCCAACTCGAGAAAAACAACACGCCTCCCACTCCACCATTAACACGACACAGCCGGACACATAGCAGAAGACTTTACATCTCACAACACTGGATTCAGTGATGAAACCCGTGATTAATGCTGTTCACCCACTGCAATCAAAAGAAACGTCCCTGAAGGTGTTTTTAAATACATTCGCCCACACCTCACGTGATGTCACATATGGGCGGCCGGCTTCTGCATCTGCTGTCACCTGCACTGCGCCTCACGTCACACACACGCTGCCGTGCTCCAGCTTGTTCTGTTGAACGGCTGAACAACTAAGCAGGAGCCCACACCCCACCCCGACTGACAACGGAGGATTTTGGGGCTGCATTATTCCCATTTGTGCTAAACAATATCAATCACTGGTTACACCCAATAGCGGAGGTGGACCAGCCGAGAAGGCGTTACCCCCGTTGACACCGTCCTTCCACTGCAGCGCCGAACTCTCCGTCAAGGCGGAAAAAAGCTGAAGGTAAATGTTCCGCTTTTTGATTTATTTCCATTTCCCTCCGAGGAAAGTTGCGGGCGTTTGTGAAGCGTCTGCAGCGGTCGGAGTCTGATGTTTCGCTGAGAGGTAGGAAGAGAGCACTCGGCCCTTCGGTTTGATACCGGTTCCCCAGGGATGGGGGGAAGCTCGCAGAAGAAGGAGCGAGAGAGGGGGGATTTTATTGAAACGGGAAAGATGGTGTGGGAGAGGGCGGACAGGATATTTCTCCCGTCAGAGTGACAGGGGTGGGAGGCGAGTGATTCGGACTGCAGTCGATGGACATTAATTCCATAGAGGATTAACAAAGAGTTTAGAGAGTATTTGTTACAGAGAGTGCAATGACGATTCACCAGACTGATCCCTGGAGTGGTGGGGTCATCATATGAAGAAAGATCAAATGCGATAATCCTTTCATTTAGAGAATCGAGGTCTGAGAGGTTAATACATTGAAATGCATAACATCATTACCGGTTGAACCAAGGATCCCAGTCTCTGAAAAAGTGGGTGGACTGTCCGGGACTGAGATGAGGAGAAATGTCTCCACTCCGAGGGTGGTAAATGTCTGTAAATCCCCATCACAGAGGGAGGTGAAGACTCGGTGATCGTCCTCACATAAAACAGAGGCCGGAAGATGTGTGGAGACAGAAGAGATCGAGGAAATGAGGATCGGGCAGAAACATGTGGCTGAGATGGGAGAGCAGCCGTAATCTTGTTGATGGTTAGAGGGGCTGAATGGCCTCCTCCTGCTGTTTCTCACTTGATGTTTCAGTATTCCTATCCAGTGAGTCCAGAGAAATGTGAACAGAAATTAATGTTTACAAACATTGAAGTGATTTAAATGGAACCAGAACATTTCCTGTTTGGGTCTGGATTGTGTGAAGGACCAGGATGGGAATCGGTCTCATGACTCTGTGATCCATGAGGGTGGAGGGTTGGGGACGGGGAGATACGGAGGTAAAATTGAAAATCTATCTGTCGTAAATATGAAATAAAGTGGAAAATGCGGCGGTTGGTCGGGCAGCGTAAGAGGGGTGAGGAGTGGAGTCACCGGTTCAGGTGGGAGAACCTCCACCCGTCACCTGATCCCGTTCCCTGTTCACGTTTTCCCGCAGATCTGCAGCATCTGTCGGTCACTGCTCTACGTGTACGTGTAGCTTCATTTTTCGCCGGCTCAGACAAGGCAGTGAGATCTGGATCTGTCACGTCCTGTCATTGTGGGTGGACAATATGTTTTTGTCTGCAATATTTCAACATGTTTCATTCCACTGTTTTTACCTGCTGAAGTGCAGCTAATGTTTCCTTTCTGAAGCCCCGCTCTGATGACGCGCTGATCACATCGCGCATGCTCAGACCTGGATGGGAGGTGATTTTCGTTTTTTGTGGAATCTGTTCGACGGTGCGATCGGGATCGGGAGGGGGAGCGGGGAGCCGGGGATGGATTATTCTCTGCAGACCAACATCAACAATTTTCTTTCGGTGATTATTGAAGCTGGTCTCGAGCAGGGAGGTCTCATGTTGGTGTTACGTACTCGCAACGGTTTAAATGAACCAGCAGCAATAGGACACACCTGGAGTCGGGTTTTGATGTTAAAACCACTATCTTTAGGAGTATCTACGTAATATAGCAACTTAAACAAGAATAAACAAAAGGTAACAGTTTTAAGAGTAAACATTTGTTTAAATAAAACTCTCAAAGAACTGAGCTCGGGGGTGGGGGTAGGTGGGTGGGGGGGGGGACATCAGGCTTAAAATCTTCAGAGGATAAGGTATGAAAGTTCAGTTCATCCACGGATTAAATGATGTGTGAGAGATATTTGTAATCCAAGGTGAATGTCGAGTAAAGGTCTTTATGTCGAATTCCACAATTTTAACGGTGGTAAACAGGATAACAATCGCCGTAGGTTTTACCCGTCGTCGTTCCAAATCCACTTCCGAATTATCACCAGTAGTAGCTTATCACAGGGGTACCGTCTTCAAAGGGAACTACCACCCAGGCAAGGGTTAACACATAGGTAGACTCCAAAAGGTTGCCCCCATTCACACAAAGTGATAGCCACTTCTCGATGTGATGGGTCGATATTCAACCCACCCTTGTGGGCAGTAGGAAGTTCCATCCAGTGACCCCTCGGTCACTAGCTTCTTTCCATTGTCCGACTCCAATTGCGACTGACCGTGTGTGAGTGAGTGTCCTTGCTTGAATCAAAACAAGCTGCAGAGTCCCATAGCTCCGCCCCTCTCTCTGTCTTAGTAAGAGTCAAACAGGAGACCAGGAAGCCGGCGGCTGACGTCACTCAGGCACTCTCTCTTAAAGATGACAGTCCACGGCAAGATAAACCGAGGGGTTGATCACACTCATGCGTGGCATCTTATCAAGTGCCTTCTGAAAATCTAAGTAAATAACATCCACTGCTTATCTTTTGTGCACCCTGCTTGTTAGTTTTTGGAGGAGGTCTAATAGAATTATGAGACGAGATTTCCCGTTACAGAAACCACACTGACTTTGACATATTCTATAGCTACTCTTAAAAAAAAACTCGAAACATTAAGACTAATAGACTCCAACATTTTTCCAACCACAGAGGTTAGGTTAACAGGCCTGCAATGTCGTTTCTTTTCCCTTCCTTTACGAGTGCAGTGACATTTGACATCCTCCAGTTGTCAGCCACGGTTGCGTGCCCTGCCATGAGACAACTCTTCCTTATCGGACAGATCTATCCTGCGCATTTTGAACTGTTCCGAGAAACTTCAGCTGTCGCTGCACTGCCGTCATCCCCGCCAGTATTCTCATCCAATCCAACCCCCGTAATTCCCTTTATTACACTGCTAAAATGATACATTATACTCTATTCTTGGTTGGGACAACTGTGACAAATATCAATTTCCCTCGGGATCAAAAATGTATGACTATGACTATGACTATGATTATGAAGCTGATGCTTCTCCTTCTCAAGTTGCATTATGAATTCCATCATAATATTATCACTGTCTCCTCAGGATCCCTTATAAGATATGGATTGTTACACAGCACGCAATGTAAGGTGACCTTTCCCAGAGTTGGGTTAAGCACATATTGTTATAAAAACATCTCTTAATAATTCAACAAATTCTTTCTCTTGCAATTCGACACCAACCTGATCATATCAATCCTCTTGCATGTTGAAGTCCTCCGTTTCAATTGTGTCATTATCCTATTCCAGCACCCATTTCCACCTTAACCCCCCGCACCCCCCGCACATTGTCTGAGGAATATATACTGTTTATATCCTGAATTTATTTGTCTTTCCAACCGTCCATTTCATCCCCATTCTGATGCTTTGCCTGAACAAGAAATGAATCTCTTGACCATGTCTGCATGATTTTATACATTCACTTTCCGTCACACTTGTTGTGAGGCTCATTAGATAATTACAACAACGAGAACGTATTCAGGTATACCCAATAGAGTGGGCAAGTAGTGTATATCCTGGTGATGGTGGACACTTTCAACAAGCCACAGAGGCTTTCTCAACTGGAAAGGTTGCTGAGTTTACAGCCATAATTTCTGTTTCAGTGATTTTCTTAACTTTTCCCGCTTACGAAGGAAGCTCCAGTCGGGTCAAAACTCTCATTCACCGAACAAGCGATGCGAGATCTAATGAAGCGGTAAAATAAAAGGTACACATCCTTTCTCGACCCCAATGCAGTACAACTGTTGAATGGATGATCAAGGATTTAAAGATAGCGTTAGGTAAAATAGCTAAACAGGACTGAGTCTCGTGGATCACTGTCGTTATGGCAATCCGAACCGAAGCTTCTTGTACTGGATGTACAGCGTTCAAGTTGATGACCATATAGAAATAAAATGGTTAAAATCCATGGTTGGCCTGATTATTTCATGTTCTTTTTAATTGAGATACAACATATAATTGCTCTTCCGGCCCATCGATCTACGCCACCCAGCACACCCCGATTTAATCCGACACTAATCACGGCACAATTTACAGTAACGAATTAATTTACCAACCGGCACGTCTTTGGTCTGTGGGAGGAAACGGGAGCACCCGGTGGAAGCCCATACCATCACAGGCAGGTGAGAGCCTGCACATTACTTACAGGCAGCAGCGGGAATGGAAACCCGTGTCCCTAGTAATGGAAAGCATTGTCCTGCACATTACTCTACCCCGCCGCCCAATAAAAAAAATACAGCAGTTAATCGCGTTGTCAATAGGATGTTCTGGAGGGAAGATGGTGATGTTTTCAAATTTATATTTCAGGAGAAGTTTACATGATGAGAATGCAGCATAAGCCGTCCCCTCAGTGAGTCGGACAACCATTTACAGTTCGCACCGGGAGGCAAAGGATAGTGCACCTCATGTTCAGTATCAAGAGCAAGGGAATGATTGCAATTGCATGCAGACAAGGCAGAGGAGAAGGAAATGGGAGACGACATTCCTTACCAGATCTTCTAGACTTAAAGGGGAAAGAGTTGAATTTGGATGAAGATTCATTCTTTGGGACCCCCCCCCCCCAACGCCCCGTTTTCGTGGATGTTTGCGAAGAATATTCATTTCAGAATATGGAAGGAATTGCACTTTCGTTAAGCATGAAACGATTTTGGTTTCAGAATTATTGACAGAGTTAACAATGAAACTACTCAACAGACATAGAATGCAGTTATGCAAACTCTATTGTATCTCGTGGTTAAATTCTCTGGTTGAGAATAACAAAGTAGAATTAGAGAACCACAGATTCCCCGAATGAATTTCAGATGAACAATTCAGGGAACGGATCGGTACTACAACCACATGTTGCCACAACAGGAAATTCACCTTGACAATCTACAACCTGCGAATTGTAGGCATGGGTCGAGACCAATGTACGTTGCAGCATATTTCTTACCATAGTGATAACCGAGCGTGCCCAGCACACAATGTTCAGAATGTAGGGAGACAGCAAGAATGGGTTTGGATTTCACTCACTAAGCCACACATTTATGCGCTCAAATTGCATGAATCTACAAGAGTACATTTGGCTTCCTGTCGTCAAGAGCGGGAGTATTCGGTTTGGCCAGCCGAATAGGTGAGAAATGGATAGCAGTTTGACTGATTTTATATGATAGCTTTTCTTTATATATCTGGTCAAATACAGGTTGCTTCGAAAATTTTCTTTAATGATTTATACTTGTTACATTCCTACTTCTAGCACAGATTAATGAACGAATCTTTATTTTGCAGTTTGCTAAACTCTAATGTTGCGATCTCCAATCGATCAAGGGAGGTCAGTGGTCTAAATTTGGTGAGATAGGTCATGCAAGTTTATGAAAATGTCTGACCCGATTAGCAGGAGCCTAGCGATCGATTCTGTTTCAGAACATGCAAAGAAATAGTAATTACAAGAAGGAGAATAAAATCATGCTATCTTCGACTAGAGGCAAAAAAATAAGCGAGCACACGTGAACCAGGCTGGTCAGTGGCACCGAGATTTAAACATAACACTTGGAACTGACAGGCAAAGACAAGAAGAATTAAATGGTTCGAAGGCAAAGCAACAAGAACTCCGCAGAATAACTACAGCAAGGAAATTCACAATGAAATGAGCTTTCTGAAGAAGGATCAATGGTTCCGACAACTGGCGATCCTCTATTTTAGAGTTAGGAGTTTGGAGAAGTATTCGGAGCGAGCATTGGTACAAAAGGAAGAACAGAATTCTTGATTAAATTTGTCGTCCTGTAGTCAACGTAGTTACACTGATGCTTAGGTAGAGACAACAAAATGTACCCTCTGAACAATTTCAGAGCTGTGCAGTGAATTACCTAATCCAGTTCAGTTGGCGAGAGATCAATGCCTGGAAGCATCACAGGGCCCGACTCGTCCGCTGCAGCTATTTCAATCGGTATTAATAGTTTGGTTGAGATGCCCAATTTCAGCACTTCAATTTCTTCGCAGATAGCATGAAATTAAATGGAAATGTATTTATTCCATAGCACTGGTTGGGGGGGGTGCAAATCTTGAACAGGGTATCGGAATATGGTCAAATGTTATGGAAAGACACACAATTAATGATGATTTTCCAGATTGTAAGCAAGTGAGATGTTCTATTGCAGGAACGTGTAAATGTAGCAGAACAGTTGCAATGATGAAAAGCGAGCTAATGTTTATTTAGGATATTTGCTTAAACGAGTAGAACATGCCCTAGCCCTATAACTTCGACTAGTTGAGATTACATCTGCAGTATCATATAGTCTCACTCACTACAGGTGGGTTGGGTCCGATTAATTTCGGAGATCTCCTTGCTGGGAAATGTGATCTCTCACTTGAGGAGCGACTGAGTAGGGAAGTCTTCAGTTTCAGAACTGAAGAAACAATAGAATGTGGCCTTGATAAAGTTATGCAAAATATGTATCGGCCTGAACAGAGGCGTTGCAGCGAGTTTTCTTACCAAATATGAGGAGACCATAATTAGTGATAATCTGAAACAACTGAATTTTCGATGGCACCTCAGTTACATTCCAGACGTGGCAGAATTTGTAAGTCTCTCAGATCGAATGAGAAGCTCCTAAACGGTCAATCCTACCATATCAATTGTTTAAATTGCCGCAGGTTTCCTGCAGTAAATGGGATACTGTTTCAAATGCGAAAAGCTCATCTCCATTACTCATAGTATTGGGATGGTATTTCTTCTCCACTATGAATAAATTAATTTTAGAGACTGATTTCGGTGCATCACTTATTTACCAAGTCGATCGACAAGCATATATGGCATTCAAGTATCCATATAATCAGACCCCATTACTGGCTGAACTACGGACAGCGCGGTTAAGCGACAGCGGCAATAGGAATGTGCGACTCTTCTTCATCACCTGTGATTGTGCACGTCCAAGATTACCCGTGAAACTGTACATAATAGACGTCAATGAATCCTTATGAATGTACCACTGCCTCTACATAGGAAGATATTTACGTTTGAAGAGATCAGTAGATCCAGGATATTATTCTGTGGTTTCCGAGTGAAAATCCCGTAAATCCAGTCATCCTATGGTGGGCACGCCCTTGATGAAGGAACTTGGCCAGAAAGGTTAAATTGTCACAACCACGGATTCGGGAATTGCGCTCATGAATATGCACGTGTCAGCTAATTATTTCATTGTGATAGTATTTAACACCATTCCTTCCGTCCTAGTATCTGTCGAGACTTGGACATAGCTATCCTTCGTTATCTGCATTCCGCCTTGCCTGAGAAATTGGACTGTCGAGTTAACTGCCTCTGAAGACTAGCTGTATTCGTTTTATTCTTAGTTGTTCTTTCAGCCGCAGTGTAGGGCTTCGTTTTTTATCTGAGTGTTGTAGCCAGCGGCCCTGTTTGGCGTAGCGTTTAGTGTGTGTGTGTGTGTGTGTGTGTGTGTGTTTCCCTTTAACACTATTCTGTGAAATATCGAGCCGCTTCAGTGTCTCTCACTCCGCACTTGGGCCATGTCCGGACCATGGTGACATACTGGAATTATTTATTAATTTCCATAGATGCTGCCTGACCTGCCGTGCACATCCACCATCTTGTTGGTGTTGCTTTGCTTTCCAGCATCAGCAGAACTTCTCGTGTTTATGATTTTTCTATTCTATTGCGGTCGCTTCGAGGGATGCCTCCACCAAAGAATTTTAATTCTTCCTAGATATATTTAAAAATTCCTCCCCATCCTCTCATCTTCTGTTCCTCACTGTACCTTATTAACTCTTCTCACTTGCCTATCACCTCTTCTTGGTTCGCCTCCTTCTTCCATTTGCCCTAAGATCCATCATCTTCTCGTATCAGATTCCATCCTCTTCAGCCCTTTACCCAGCTGGCTTCTCCTGTAAGCTTCTAGCTCTCCTCCTTAACCTCATCCCAAATTTCACATTATTATTCTAGCATCACGCTCCTTAATTTCCAGTACGGAAAGTGGCCCTGATCCGAACTATCCATAACCATGGATACTGTTTGGCGTGCTAAATCCCTCAAGCATTGTTTGTATGTTATAGATGGACCAATCAAACTCATCCACTGAACAAATAAGCCAATCAAGTTAATAAGAGTCAAATTGCTTCTCACAAAGACACATTGACTCTCCTTAATTAGGCTAACGTAATCCAATTGTTCCTTAATCTTATCCCAAATAATTTTCTCCAGTTACCTCCCTATCACTGATGCAAACTCACTGGTCTATATTTTCTTGGATTATACCTCGTGAATAATGGATCAATATCATCTACTCACCGGTCCTCCAGGACCTTGTCTATGGCTAAGGAGGAAACAAAGGTATTGGTCAATGTCCCCGTAATCTCTTAATCTGCTTCTCCCAATTACCTGAGGTATATCCCTTCAGGCCTGGGGACATCCACTTTATTTAAGAGAACAAAAATCCCCTGCTCCTTTACTGCAAAATGCCCTGGCATGTTAATCCACTCGGTATTGATCTTCCCATCCCATGCAACCTTCTCCTAGGTAAATACAAATGTAAAGTTCTCATTAAGTACCTCACCCACATTCTTCACATCTTGGCAAATGCACCTCTCCATTGCTTATTTTTAGGTTATCACGCCTTCTCCCAAATTATCCTCTTGCTCCTGGTATACAGTGGCATGCAAACGTTTGAGCACCACGGTCAACATTTCTGTTACTGCTAATAGCTAAGCGAGTAAAAGATGACCTGATTTCCAAAAGGCATAAAGTTAAATATGAAATATTTCATTAATATTTTAAGCAAAATTACTTTTTTAATTTCCATATTTTACAGTTTGAAAATAACAAAAAAGGAAAAGAGCCCGAAGCAAAAGTTTGGGCACTCTACATGATCACTACTTAGTAATACCCCCTTTTGGCAAGTATCACAGCTTGTAAACGCTTTCTGTAGCCAGTTAAGAGTCTTTCAATTTTTGTTTGGGGGATTTTCGCCCATTCCTCCTTGCAAAAGGCTTCGAGTTATGTGAGATTCTTGGGCCGCGTTGCATGCACTGCTCTTTTGAGGTCTATCCATAGATTTTCGATTATGTTTAGGTCGGGGGACTGCGAGGGCCATGGCAAAACTTTCAGCTTGCGCCTCCTGAGGTAGTCCATTGTGGATTTTGAGGTGTGTTTAGGATCATTATCCTGCTGTAGAAGCCATCCGCTTTTCATTGTCAACAATTTTTCTTTTTTTTTTTTACGGACGGTGTGATGTATGCTTCCAGAATTTGCTGGTATTTAATTGAATTCATTCCTCCCTCTACCAGTGAAATGCTCCTCGTGCCACTGGCTGCAACACAAGCCCAAAGCATAAGCGATGCACCCCCGTGCTTAACAGTTGGAGTGCTGTTCTTTTCATGAAATTCTGCACCTTTTTTCTTCAAACATACCTTTACTCATTGCGGCCAAAACGTTCTATTTTAACGCAAACACGAGAAAGACTGCAGATGCTTGAAATTCAAGCAACACACACAAAATGCTGGTGTAACGCAGCAGGCCAGGCATCATCAATAGGAAGAATTACAGTCCACATTTCGGGTCGAGACCCTTCGCACAGTCCTATTGATGCTGCCTGGCCTGCTAAGTTCAATTTTAACTTCATCAGTCCACAGGACTTGTTTCCAAAACGCATCAGGATTGTTTAGATATTCCTTTGCAAACTTCTCGCGCTAAATTTTGTGGTAAGGACGCAGGAAAGGTTTTCTTCTGATGACTCTTCATGAAGGTCATATTTGTGCAGGTGTCGCTGCACAGTAGAACAGTGCACCACCACTCCAGAGTCTGCTAAGTCTTCCTGAGAGTCTCTCGCAGACAAACGAGGGTTTTAATTTGCCTTTCTAGCAATCCTACGAGCAGTTCTCCTGGAAAGTTTTCTTGGTCTTCCAGACCTCAAATTGTCCTCCATCCTGACTGTTGCTGTTAACTGCCATTTCTTAATTATATTACGAACAGAGGAAACGGCTACATGAAAACGTTCTGTCATCTTCTGATAGCCTTCTCCTGCTTTGCGGGCATCATTTATTTTAATTTTCAGAGTGCCAGGCAGCTGCTTAGAGGAGCCCAAGGATGCTGATTGTTCGGATAAGGTTTGAGGAGTCAGGGTGTATATTAAGCTTTGTAATTTGCATCACCTGTCCTTTCCTAACGATGACTAGGAACAAGCCATAGTCCGAACAAGCTAATTAAGGTCTTAGACCTTGGTAAAAGTTATCTGAGAGCTCAAATCTCTTGGGTGCCCAATCTTTTGTATGGTTCCCCTTTCCTTTTTTAACTCTACAATTGTACACAATAAAAATAATACACTAATCTTGCTTAAAATGTTGAAAATAATGTTTCATCTTTAACTTTATGACTTTTGGAGATCAGTCTATTCACAGTAACAGAAATTTTGACAGGGGTGCCCAAACTTTTGCATGTCACTGTAGCTGTAGCTTTACCTTTGGGCTCTTAAACTCACTCTCACGATTGATGAAGACCAATGCACCGTATGCCTTCTTAACTGCAGAGTCAACTTGCGGAGCAGATTTGAGCGTCCTATGGACTCGGACCCCAATATCCCTCGGATCCTCTACACTGCCAACAGTCTTACAATTAATGCTACATTCTGCCATCATATTTGACCCACCAAAATTAACCACTTCACACTTATCTGGGTTGAACTCCATCTGCCACTTCTCAGCCTAGTTCTGCATCCTGTTAGTCTCCTGCTGTAACCGCTGACAGCCCTCCACACCATCCACAACACCGCCAAATCCCAACGGTTTATTCTGTATACGCCAGGTACCTGCGACAGTTTTGAAGGTAGAAAACTGCCGGCTTCGATTTTTGTGCTGGCCTTACGTCCATTATTATACAGTGTTATTTTATTTGTCTGCTTTGGTCTTGATTTCAGATAGAGACGTTGATTTCACACCGGCCATGTGGAATCATGTCTGAAGGGATGGAAATATGAGTGTGTCTAGTCCGCATACGATAAGATTACCGTCAGGTTAATTGACATTCTGACAAACTTGTTTATACTTGAATTTAAAATTTTAAATTCGCATTCTGGGAGGCTGCAACATTTTGGGATCACCAAAAGATATGCTGAAGACTTTGAAATTCTGACTTCGTGGGTTCCATTGGAAAAGATTGTTTCGATGCCATTGCAGCATCTGCTCTATAATATGCATCCGGGAGTTCAGATTATATAGCGTGCATTTCCATTCTAAAATCCATCATTTTGCTTAGAAATTCAATAAATTATCCAAGTGCTGCAGGATGGTCAAATTAAATTTAGACGCTCAGAACACTGTTCTCTGAGTCTGGGTATAGTTATAAAGTGTACTAAAGTTCATACCTTACTTGCGGAACATCGCTGGCTACGATCTTCCGGGCAGAATTCCCTCCATCTACTACCTAATATGCGTTCTGTTAATGAGCCAGTTCTGCGTCCACGAAGCTAGGTTTCCATAAATGCAATGTCGTCTGACTTTCATAATGTGCCTACCATGCACAACCCCGTCATACATTTCACAACATTACACGCCACATCGACTGCTCTGACTTCATCTGTATTTCTGTCACTTTTCAAAGACTTGAAGCAGGCTCATAATGGACGACCTGCCTCACAAAACCATGCTCCCTATCCCTAACCAGAATACGTTTCTCCAGATACTAATACATTTTCTTCCTAAGAATCCTCTGCAATAGCTTGCCAATAACTGACGAAAGACTGACTGTCCTGTAAATCTCAAGACTATCCCCATTGAATTACTTGAACAAATTACAAACTTTTCCTAACTTCCAATCCTCCGGTACTACTTCTGTGGCCAGTTGGAACGTAAATATCATGTAAAAAATCGCAGCAATTTCTTCAGCCGCTTTCTCCAAGGTATATCTCCTCTAGCACCAGGGAATGATTATTTTAATGTTTGACAAATTTCCAGCGCATAATTATTATCGGCCTCATATTTGTTTTTTAAAGCTTAATCCACATTCATTGGGGTCCCGCTCACAGGTGAATACCGCAGCAAAGTGTCAAAGTAGCCTTGCACACCCGACCCATGCTTATTATTTATTCCTGATCGGTCCCACTTTCTCACTCTCGTCACCTTCCTGTTCATCACTTTAATGCGACTCTCCAGGGCCTTCTCATGTCCCCTTCTGAGTTCATTGTTAACTTACGTCCTGGCTACATTGTGACTTTCCATAGCCCTGCCTGATTCTTTCTTCCTGAAACTTAATTATCTTTCTCTCTTCTTCTTGACGGGGTATTGCATATCTCTTCTCAACCAGCGTTACTTTACACTACCCTCCGTTCCTCGCCTCAATGAGTCATTCCATTACTAAAAACCAATACATATGATCCATTAATAATCATCTGCTCTACATTTCAAGGACGACACCATTTCCCAAATTGGACTCCCAAGTTCCGACCTAATAACAACATTTAAATGCATTCCACTCCGTTTGCTTCTATCCCGGTACAAAGTTACAGTAAATGTTGAATAGTTGACCCGCGAAGAGATCTGTCACCTGATCCGTTTCATTTTCTGGTACCAGATCTAAGGATTGACTATTCTCTCGTCCCCCTGTCCGCTCATTGTGCCAGATCTCCTTTCTAGATGCAATTGGGAAATCCCATCATATGTAAACCCTTTAACGCGAGGAAGTGCCAATGAATGTTAGTGAAGTTCAATTTGCCTGTGATAACAACTGTATTAATTTGGCACCGGTCAAAAATCTACCTCCCGAACAATTCCTCAATGTCTCCGTGTTGTTGTTTTTTTTTTTCCCTCTGATATGGAGTGGAATACAGAATACTCTCACACTCGCGATTGCTCCCTTTCTGCTTCTGGAAATTACTCACAGTCTAGCAATAGACAATCTCTCCACGGCTTCTTCCCTATCTACTGCTATGATACAATGATACTCTCCCTCTGTTTGAATGGTACTCCCTTCACTCTTTGTTATCCGATTCCGTCCGTTTTGAAACATCTGAAGCCGGGATTGTCTGGAAGCCATTCCTACCCTTGTGATGGCCAAGTTTCTGCGATAGTGCGCAGTAATTCAAACAATGTAACAATCATTGCCCAGTTTGCTACCTTAACTATATGACGGGTGCAATCCTCTGTGGATTTTGCAATTTAGGGATGGCCAGGCACATGACAGTTTGAACCTATGACATATTTGCCAAACCTGCTCATTTTTGAAACTGTTTCGTTCTAAAACTCTGCTGAATTGCAATCGGACCTGGACGTTATCTACACAGGTGACCATTTAATGTGAACACATATTTCATTCCATTCTTCAGCTCTTTTCTGAACTTCCTCTGTGTCAGTGTATAGATACAAGTATTGGTGCACACGCTGAGCATTTGCAACATGTACCCAAATTGTTGTAGTATATATACCGGAGAACTCAAATATTTGTCCTGATAAAAATAGTTTTGAGGTTGCCATTTCAGAGAACGAGCTACATAGGGGATCCAAAATAAGATAAAATTAGCTGAGATAGCAAACAACAAAATCATCGATTTTCTGCGTTTTTCCACCTCGGTATCCTTCTGATTATCGAAGCTGCTCCGAAGGCTTCTGCGGACTCTATTTGCCGCAATTATATGTCTTACTGTTAACCCATTGAACAGTAGAATTAAGCCGATTGGTAGCAACGGTGTTAAAATGCTATCCAGTAATTCGTAACCTTTCCACAGAGGTGAAGTAGCGTATTCATGTGTGAAAGCGCAACGCCACGGTATGTTGTCAATGATGACGTAAGGTTCAACGGTGAAGTAAAAGGGGACACATTTCCCGCAGCTCACTATAACCACGGTCACAATCACCACCGTTGCTGTTCTCTCAGTGCAGTATCTTTCCCGCAGCTTTCGGCAACATATTGCTATGAAACGATCGAAGGTAAAACTTACTGTAAACCAAACAGAACATTCTATCGTTGCAACCACAAGGACAAATATCAGAGCGCATACAGGAGTAATGAGCAGAAATCTGGAATAAAGGTAAATATAGTTGGTCTGTTCCAATAAAGCGACAACTATAACCACCATCAGGTCCGCTGTTGCCATTCCAACCAGGTAGCGGGAGATACATTTTGAAAGTCCGCATTTTCCCCGAGATAAGATCACAATCGCTGTTGAATTAACTAGAGGAAATTGGGGCGGTGAGGGGGGGGGGGAGGGGTGAAAACAGGAACATCGTTAGCTGCAACTGTATGAATTCCCACCATTCTTTATTCTTTCGATGCTCTGCAGGATAGGTATTTTTTGGGAAGTGGACAGCAGGAATCCAGTGTGTGTGGGTCCGATGCTGTACTAAAGCTGGTGGACAATAATGGACTGGAGGGGCAGCGGGTTTTCGACCATCCGTCAGTTTAGAGAGAGGCGTCTCATTTCCATGTAAACGGTCGATTGCTCCAGAGACAAAAGCATTTCCATTATGAGAGGTGAAACATCTGAAGGGATTATATGTAGTGGAACAAAGTGAAACGTTGACACATAAAGCACAAGTTCTCATTTACTCACAGATGGTAAAACAGACCTGCCCGGTCTTTTGAGAAAGCTGCTGCGGTCTATTTGTAAGCTCGAGATGTCTGTCTAGATAAAGACTACAAACTCAAAAAGTATAGACCAGTATCGCTTCAGAAATCCGAGCAGTGTGAAACTATGAAACAATGTTAAATTATGCATATGACAAGGTACCCCATGCAATACCTTTAGGGAAAGTATGGAGGCATACCATCCAACGGGACATTGCTTTGTGGATCCAGAACTGGCTTGCCCACAGAAGGCAAAGAATGGCTGTAGATGGGTCATATGCGGCATGGAGGTCGGTTGCCAGTGGTGTGTCTCAGGGATCTGTTATGCGAACCCTACTCTTCATGATTTTTATAAATGACTGAGATGAGGAAGTAGAGGGATGGGCTTGTAAATTTGCTGATGACACAAAGGTTGGTGGTGTTGTCCATAGCGTGGAGGATTGTCAGAGGTTACAATGGGACATTAATAGGATGGAAAGCTGGGTGAGAAGTGGCAGATGGAGTTCAACCCAGATACGTGTGAGGTGGTTCATTTTGGTAGGTCAAATATGATGGCAGAATACAATATTAATGGTAAAACCCTTGGCAGTGTGGAGGGTCAGATGGATTTTGGGGTCGAAATCCATAGGACTCTCAAAGCTGCTGCGAAGATTGACTCTGTGGTTAAAACAAAACATACAGTGCATTGGACTTCATCAATGGTGAGATTTAGTTTAAGAGCCGAGAGGTAATGTTGCAGCTATACAGGACCCTGGTCACACCCTACTTGGAGTACTGTGCTCAGTTCTGGTCGCCCTACGATAGAAATAATGTGGAAACCATAGAAAGAGTGCAGAGGAGATTTTTGAAGGATGTCACCTGGATTGGGGCGCATGGCTTATGAGAATAGGTTGAGGGAACTCCGCCTTTTTATTGGAACGGCGGAGGATGAGAGGTGACCTGATCGAGGTGTATTAGATAACGAGAGGCATTGATCGTGAGAATAGTTAGAGGCTGATTCCCAGTACTGACATTGCAGGCACAAGACGGCACAGTTTTAAGGTGCTTGGAAGTAGGTACAGAAGAGATGTTGTAGGCGTGTTGTTTCTTACACGGAGAGTAGTGAGTTCGTGGAATGAGCTGCAGGTGATATTGCTGGAGCCAGATACGACAGGGTGCTTTAAGAGACTCCTGGACAGGTACATCGAGCTCAGAAAAGTAGAGGCAATGGATAATCCTATGTAATTTCGCAGGTAAGGATATTTCCGGCGAGGCTTAGTGGGCTGAGGGGCCTGTATTGTGCTGGAAGTTTTCGATGTTTCTATGTCAATATCGGCACCAACGTAATTGACAAGAAAAACACATCACATCGAACAAAGTATGGAAAATGAAAACTAAACTATCAGATGCTAGAACACTCCATTGCAGAAAAAAAACATTTCAGACGATGGTAGCAATTGTGCTGAGTAAACGTACGAACAGTACAGCGGAACAAAAGCAAGACGACGACACCATACATATAGTGAGCAGCTCCTATATCTTACCAGAGATACCAATCGCTACAAGTGCAGGATAGAAAATGGCCGCGATGTAGTAAATCGCTGGATATCCCATATTCCGTCAGAAGTAGTGTTCAGTTGTACGGAACGTTTCAACTGCTCGTATGCACCGGTGATCGGCTTTACAGAGTTATATGAAATTGAGAGCAATTCCACTGCGGCAATTAGAGTGATTATTACATCAGTCACGTTTGGGACAACTAGCTGCACAAACAATTAGATTAAATTGTTTTTTTTTCTCTCACTTTGTCACTGTTCCATGGATTTGTCTTCTCAAGGGATGTTACAAGCTAAACCAAAATATAATTTGAAAGTTGCCACATCTATTTCCAATACACCAGCTTCAGCAGCTGAAATGCGACATTCTCTGATCAGTGTTCTTTCTAACACAGGTAAAAAACTTGAACAACTAATGTCGATAATCCCCTTCAAATTGATTTATTTTGTTGAAGACGGCGGAGCCCGTTCACTTCTAAAATTGAGAGAGGGCAATTTGCTTGGCAGGTGAACTGGAGTATACTTCTTTATTGAAGATGAAGATAAATTCATTATTTTCTTTCATTCGTCCTAATCATTTCGAGTGGTTTGAGTGATGCAAGTCACAGTAAGAGGTGAAAATATGTTTCACAATAAAACACTGTACATAAGTTCTTCTAAGCATGTAAGAAAGATCGACAGCAATATTCCAGGGACTTTTCATAATTAAAAAGGTACGCACCCAAACTCTGTAGTTACGGGGTCAGACAGGCGATTCTGCGGACACAGGAAAGAAACACCGATAGTACTAGGTGCCAGGGTTCGGGAAGTTTCTGATTGCGTCCACGATATCCCGAAGTAGGAAGGAAAACGTGGGACATATTGGTACGACCTACAGAGGTAGGAAAAGGGAGGAGGACTGAAACAGGACTACAGGAACTGAGGAAGGAAGTTGAGAGGCAGGACCTCAAAGGTAGTAATCTCGGGATTACTGCCTGTGTCACGTTTCAGTGGGTATAGGAGAAGAATGAAGCTGATGATAAAATGCACGGCTGAGGGATTGGAGCACGGTGGTCAGATTTCTGGATCATTGAGACCTCTTTTGGGACAGGTACGACCTGTACAAAAAGGATGGTTTGCAATTGAATCCGAGTGTGACCAATATCCTGTCGGGGTGTTTTGCCACAAATATTGGGGAGAGTTTAACCTAGTATTGCTGGGGGCGGAGGTGGGAACCGTAATGAGGAGACGGAGGAAGAGCCGATTGGCTCACAAATAGGGAAAGCTTGTAGACAGTGCGAGAGGGAGGATGGACAGGTAATAGAGAAGGGACGCGCTCAGACCGAAGGTTTGAGGTGTATCTATTTAATGCAAGGAGTATTATGAACAAAGAGGATGAGCTAAGATCGTGGATCAGTACTTGGAACTATGATGTTGTGGCCATTACAGAGACTTGGACGGCTCAGGGTCAGGAGAGGTTACTTAGATGTTTCAGAAAGGACAGGGAGGGAGGCAAAAGAGATGGGGGCGTGGCACTGCTGAACTGAGATACCGTCATGGCTGCAGAAAAGGAGTAAGTCATGGAGGGATTGTCTACGGCGTCTCTGTAGGGAACGTTCGGAAAAGGAAGAGACTACACAATAGTAACAAGGACATCGAGGAGTAGATAAGGAGACAGATTCTGGAAAGGAGACATAATAACAAGGCTGTTGCGGTGGGAGATTTTAATTTCTCAAACATTGATTGGCATGTTGCTAGTGTCAGGTGTTTAGATGGAGTACAGTTTGTTAGGTGTGTTCAGGAAGGCTTATTTGACACAATATGTAGATAATACTACAAGACGAGAGGATGTATTTGATCTCTTCGGATCAAGAAGACAGCGGTAAGAGGCTAAGGATTTCCAGCGAGAAGACATTTTATTTCTCGGAGAAGGAGGGAGGCCAGACTGCGCAGGCGCGTGACGTCAGCCAGTTGAGCGCGAACAGTATTAAAAAAAAAAAACGCCATATCCAGCGGTCAGCGTCGGAGTGGGCTGCGGAGTCAGAAGATGCAGAGTGAAAGGGCTTTGGCTCAACGGGCTTCGGTGGAGACGGGAAGAGGTTTCCTGCGACCGTTCAGTCTCATAGTAACGGAGTAAGTTACAGTTTTTTGGTATTTAGTACAAACAGTAGCATTAGATGTATGCATCTAGGATTAGTGTTGTGCTTGGAGTGCCAGATGTGGGGACCCTGGGAGACTCCCATCCTCCCCAAGGATTACACCTGCACCAGGTGCACTGAGATGAGGCTACTGAAGGACCGTGTTAGGAGCTGGAGATAGGAATTGATGACCTTCGGCTAATTAGGGAAAGTGAGGAGGTGATAGATACTACCTATAGAGAGGTAGTGGATAGCACCCCGTGACAGTCCCCCTCAGAAATCGATATATCGTGTTGGATACTGTTGAAGAGGCAGACCTGACAGAGGAGGACCACAGTGAACGAGACTCTAACACTCTGCCCAGTGCCAAAATCAAGAGAGCAAGAAGAAATGCGGTAGTTATAGGGGATTCCATCGTAAGGGGGACGGACACGAGATTCTGCGAGCCGGACAAGGATACCCGGATGGTGTGTTGCCTCCCTGGTGCAAAGATACGGGATGTCTCAGATCAAGTCCAGAGTATTCTGAGGGGAGAGGTCGAGCAGCCGGAAGACTTGGTACATGTTGGTACCAATGACATAGACAGAAAAAGAGAGGAGGTCCTGAAGAAAGATTACTGGGAGCTAGGAAGAAAATTGAAAAGCCGGACTCCAGAGTAATAATATCGGGATTGCTGCCTGAGCTGGGCGCTAATAATGGTAAGAATAGCAGAATTAAGCAGATGAATGTGTAGCTAAGTAACTGGTGCAGGGGGCAGGGCTTCAAATTCTTGAATCATTGGGATCTATTTTGGGGAAGGTATGACTTATACAAAAAAGATGGATTACACCTGAACTCAAAAGGTACTAATATCCTGGCGGGATTGTTTAATATTTTTGTTAGGGAGGGTTTAAACTAAGTTGGCAAGGGGTAGGAAACCAAGGTGTTAGGGCCGAGGAAGAGGAAAATAGAAATAAGTCTAAAATAATGTGCAGCAAAGATGGCCGGTGAATATGCAGGATAATTTGCTGCAAGGTAGAAATATAGCAAAATCGGCAACAGATACTGATCTAAACGTACTGTACTTAAATGCACGCAGCATTAGAAATAAAGTGGATGACCTTGCTGCACAGCTGCAGGTTAAAAGATATGACATTGTGGCCATCACCGAGTCATGGCTAAATGTTGGATGTGATTGGGAGCTGAATATCCCAGGATACACAATGTATAGGAAAGTTAGGAAGGTAGGTAAAGGGGATTGCGTGGTGCTGATGGTAAGTAACAATATCAAATTAATAGAAAGAACGGACATAGGATCAGAAGAGGTAGAATCCTTATGGGTAGAATTAAGAAATGGCAAGGGTAAAAAGACACTCGTAGCAGTTATATACAGGCCTCCAAACAGCAGCTGGGATGTGGACTACAAGTTGCAGCTGGGAATAGAAAAAGCGTGTCAGAAGGAAAATGTCAAGATAATTATGGTGGATTTTAATATGAAAGTGGATTGGGGAAGTCGGGAAGGCAATGGATCTCAGGAGAGGGGAGTTTGTAGAATGTCTACGGGATGGCTTTTTGGAGCAGCTTGTCCAGAAGCCCAGCAGGGGACCGGCAGTTTTGGATTGGGTGCTGTGTAACGAACCTGAGGCGACTGGGGAGCTGGAGGTAAAGGAAACCCTTGGAAGTAGTGATCATAATATGATTGAGTTCAGTTTCAAATTTGCAAAGGAGAAGCTGGTATCAGGTGTATCGATATTTCAGTGGAACAGGGGAAATTAGAGTGGTATGAGAGAGCAACTGGCCCAAGTCGATTGGAAAAGTAAACAAAATGGAGGGACGGCAGAGCAGAATTGGAAGAAATTCCTACAAGACATAAGGAAAATGCAGGAAAAATATATTCCAAGAAAAAAAGAAAAGCATGAATGGAAAAATGGCACAAATGTGGCTAAGGAGAGAGGTTAAGGCAAAAATAAAAGCAAAAGAAACGGCATCCAAGGAAGCAAAAATTAGTGGGGAAATTGAGAACTGGAAGACTTTTAAAAACTTACAGAAGGAAACTAAGGAAGTCATTAGGAAAGAAAAGATGAATTGTGAAAGGAAGTTGGCGATTAACATAAAAAGGATACTAAGAGTATTTTTTTAATACATGAAGAGTAAAGGAGTGACAAGGGTAGTTACGGGACCAATTGAAAATGATGCTGGAGAAATTATAATGGATAACAAAGAGATGGCGGAGGAACTGAATGAGTATTTTGCATCAGTCTTCACAGTGGAAGACATGATCAATATACCTGATAGCCAGAGGTATCAGGGAATATAATTAGGTACAGTCAAGATTATTAGAGAGAAAGTGCTTGGGAAGGTAAGTGGACTAAGAATAGATAAGTCACCCGGTCCGGATGAGGTGCACCCAAGGGTTCTGAAGGAGGTGGCTTTGGAGATTGGGGAAGCATTGGAAATGATCTTCCAGGAATCAGGAGACTCTGGCATGGTTCCGGAGGACTGGAATGTCGCAAATGTAGTTCCGCTATTTAAGAAAGGAAGGAGGCAGCAAAAAGAAAATTACAGACCTATTAGTCTGACATCGGTAGTTGGAAAGATATTGGAGACAATCCTGAAGGACGAGGTTATGAAATACCTCGAGGTGCATGACAAGATAAGCCGAAGCCAACATGCTTTCATGAAGGGAAGATCCTGCCTCACCAACCTATTGGAATTTTTTGAGGTAATCTCGAATAAGTTTGACAAGGGAGAGGCTGTGGATGTTGTGTATTTGGATTTTCAAAAGGCCTTCGATAAGGTGCCGCATATGAGGCTGCTTAATAAGATGAGAGGCCATGGAATTATAGGAAAGATATTGAAATGGGTGGAGCATTGGCTGATAGGCAGAAAGCAAAGGGTGGGAATAAAGGGATCCTATTCTGATTGGTTGCCGGTTACTAGTGGTGTTCCGCAGGAGTCGGTGTTGGGGCCGCTTCTTTTTATGATGATTTGGATTATGAATTAAATGGTTTTGCGGCTAAATTTGCGGATGACACCAAGACAGGTGGAGGAGCAGTAAATGTTGAAGAAACGGAAAGGTTGCAGAGAGACGTAGTCAGTTTAGGAGAGTGGGCAAAGAAATGTCAGATGAGATACCACGTTGACAAATGTACGGTTGTACATTTTGGAAGAAGAAATAATCTGGCAGATTATTATTTAGATGGGGAGAAAATTCAAAAATCTGAAGTGCAAAGGGACTTGGGGGTCCTCGTGCAGGATACCCTAAAGGTTAACCACCAAGATGGATTGGAAGTAAGGAAAGCGAATGCTATGTTGGCATTCATTTCAAGAGGAATAGTGTATAAGAGTAAGGAGGTGTTGATGAGGCTCTATGGGGCATTAGTGAGACCTCATTTGCAATACTGTGTGCAGTTTTGGGCCCCCTATCTTAGAAAGGATGTACTGATGTTGGAGAGAGTTCAGAGAAGATTTACGAGGATGATTCCTGGAATGCAGGGGCTAACATATGAGGACCGTTTGTCGGCTCTTGGACTCTATCTATGAAAGTATAGAAGAATGAGAGGGGATCTCTTAGAAACATTTCGAACCTTGAAAGGGTTGGACAGAGTAGATGTGGAAAGGTTGTTTCCCTTGGTGGGTGAGTCCAGGACAAGAGGCCATAGTCTTTGAATTAGAGGGTACCCAGTTAAAACAGAGATGAGGAGATTTTTTTTTTTTTTTTAGCCAGAGGGTCATGGATTTGTGGAATTCGTTGCCACATACAACTGTGGAGGCCCGATCCTGAAGGGTGTTTCAGGATGAGATTGACAGGTATCTAATTAGTCAGGGTATCAAGGGATATGGGGGAAAACCCGGAAATTGGAACTAGATGGGTGAATAGTTTAGCTCATGGGGGAGCTGCGGAGCAGACTCGATGAGCCGAATGGCCTACTTCTGCTCCTTTGTCTTGTGATTGTGATTGTGATCTGGTATTGGGAAATAAACCTGTTCAGGTGTTAGTTCTCTCAGTGGGAGAGCATTTTGGAAATAGTGATCATAATTCTCTATCCTTTACCATACCATTGGAGAAGGATAGAAGCAGACAAGTTAGGGAAATGATTAATTCGAGTAAGGGGAAATATGAGGTTATCAGGCAGTAACTTGGAAGCATAAAATTGGAAACAGATGTTGTCAGGGAAACGTACAGAAAAATATGGAAAATGATCAGGGGTTATTTGCGTGGGGTTCTCCACAGACAAGTTCCAATGCGACAGGGAAAGGACGGTAGAGTAAAGGAACCGTGGTGTACAAAGGCAGCTGTATATCTAGTCACGAAGAAAAGAAGAGCTTACAAAAGGTTAAAAAATAAATGTAATGATAGAGACCTAGAAGATTATAAGGCTAGCAGGAAGCAGCTTAAGAATGAAATTAGGTGAGCCAGAAGGGGCCATGAGAAGGCCGTGGCGAACAGAATTAAGGAAAACTGCAAAGGCATTCTACAAGTATGTGAAGAGCAATAGGATAAGATGTGAGAACATAGGACCAATCAAGTGAGACAGTGGGAAAGTGTGTATGGAACCGGAGGAGAAAGCAGAGGTACGTAATGAATACTTTGCTTCAGTATTCAATTCGGAAAAGGAGCTTGGCGATGACTTACAGCGGACTAAAAAACTTGAGCTTTTGATATTTAGAACGAGGATGAGCTGGAGCTTTTGAAAAAAACAACAACAACATTTTAAAGTCACCGTGCTCGGACGAGATGTATCCCAGGCTACAGTTGGAGACGAAGGAGGAGAATTCTGAGCCTTCGGCGATGATCTTTGCATCATGAATGGGGATAGAAGAGGTTCCAGAGGATTGGAGCTTTGCGTACGTTGTTTGCTTATTCGAGAAAGGGAGTAGAGGTAGAGCAGGAAATTATAGACCAATGAATCTTGCTTCAGTGGTTGATGACTTGATGGAAAAGATCTTGAGAGGCAGGATTTATGAACATTTGGAGAGACATAATATAATTATGTCCATTCAGCATAGCTTTGTGAAAGGCAGGTCGTGCTTTACGAGCCAGTGGAATTTTTGTGGATGTGAGTAAACTCATTGATGAAGGTAGAGCCGTAGATGTAGTGTATATGGACTTTAGCAAGGCATTTGATAAGGTAACCCATACAAGGCTTACTAAGAAAGTAAGGAAGTATGGGATCAAAGGGGACATTGATTTTTGGATCTAGAATTGGCTTGCCCACAGAAGGTTTTAGACGGGAATATTGTGCATGGCGGTCGATTTCTAGTGGTGTGCCACAGGGATCTCTTCTGGGACCCTTACTCTTCGTGGTTTTTATAAAGGACTTTGATGATGAAGTGGAGGGATTGGATAGCTAATATGCTGATGACACAAAGGTTGGGGGTGTTACGTCTGGTCACCTAGACCAGATTGACTGCTTCCCGAAGTCCTGAGGGAGATTGCTGAAGACATAACGGATGCATTGGTCATGATCTTTCAAGAATCATTTGATTATGGCATGATGCCGGAGAACTGGAAGACTGAAAATGTTAGTGCACTCTTAAAGAAGGGGGAAAGGCAAATCAAAGGAAATTATAGGACAGTTAACCGGACCGCAGCGTTTGGGAAAGTGTAGGAGTTTATTATTAATAACAAGGTTTCGGGTTTCTTGGAGACTAATGATAAAACAATTCAAAGTCAGCATGGTTTCTCTGAAGGGAAATCTTACCTGACAGAACTGTTAGAGCACTTTGAGAAAGTAACAAACAGGGTGCACAAGGGAGAAGTGATGTCCTTTACTTGGATTTTCAGAAGGCATTTGTTAAGGTGCCCAACCTGTGGCTGTTTAACAAGATAACATGCTATGACTTTACAAGTGAGGCACTGACATGAATGTAGGAATGGTGAACAGGCAGGAGACAGCGAGTGGGGAAAAAAGGGGTCCTTTCTCTTGAAGAGTGATGTTCCTCAGGGGCCAGTATTGTGACGGTTACTTTTCACATTTTCAACCAATGATTAGTATAATGGAATTGTTGGCCCTGTGGCAAGGTTTACGCGTGATACGAAACTAGATGGAGGAATAGGTCGTGCTGGGGAATTAATGAGATTGTAGCAGGACGTAGACAATTGGACGTAACGGCATGAACATCGGCAGAAGCAATATAGTACTGGGAAATGCATGATGTTCCAGGTCAGTGAAGGTACAATAGTGCGGGCTATTCTCTAAAAGAGAAGGTTCAAATATCAGAGGTGCAGACAGTCTTGCCAGCCATCATGTAAGACTCCGGGAAGTTAAATTTACAGGTCCATTGTAAGGAAGGCAAATGCAAAGTTCGCATTTATTTCAAGTGGAATAGAATACAAAAGCGAGGAGAAAATACTGAGGCTTTCTAAGACTAGTTAGGCTGCTGTTAGATTATTATCAACAGTTTTGGGCCCCATAATTCAGAAAGGATGTGTTGACATTGGAGAGAGTCTAGAGGAGAATCACAAGGATGATTCCGAAAATAAAGAGGTTAACATATTAGGACCGTTTGGCAGCTTTTGGGCAGTACTCACTGGAATTTAGAAGAATGCAGGGGGTTCTCATCGAAACATTTCGAAAGTTGAAAGGACTAAGTAGTGTGGAAATGGAGAGGATGTTTCTTATGGTGGGTGTATCCAGAACAAGGTGCCACACCCTCAAAATTGAGGAGTTTACTTTTTAGAACAGAGGTTAGGAGTATGTTCTTTCCCCCAGAATGGTAAATCCTTGGATTTCTGCCACAGACTACGCTGTAGGCCAAGTCCGTGAGTATGTTTAAGGCGGACGTTTATAGTTTCCTGATCGACCAGGTCATCAAGTGATATGGAAAGAAGACAGGTGTATGGGATTGAGTGGGATCCGGTGTCAGCCATGATGAGATGGTGGAGCAGATGCTTGGACGTCCATTTGGTGAGGCTGTACTTGAAGAACTACGTGCAGATTTTGTCGTTCTGTTATAGCAAAGTTGTGGTTAAACTGGAAAGATTGTAGAGAAGTTTATGCAGATGATGCCCAGTATAAAGGCAAGTGTTACAAGGAGGGATGGCCAGGTTGGGTCTTCACTACTTGGAACGTGGAGGAAAGAGCAGCCACTCTACAGAAATGTTTAAAATTATGACAGTCAGCGATAAGGTCACTGTTAACAATCTTGTCCTAAGGTCAGGGGAGGACAGAACTCGGGAAATAGATTTCAGATGTGAGGGGAAGTTTTAAAAGGGAGACAGCAGCAACATTTTCATGCAGTGATTGGTGATTACGTGTGTGAGATGCGGGAGGAAATGGATGAGGCAGGGAATCACTAAAGAAACTCTGGATGGGTAGGATGGAGTGAAAAGAGAGATCTAGGCCCATCACTCTCTGAAAGTGGCTAAACAGATTGGCTACACGGATGGTTAAGAAGGCAAATAACATGCTTGCATTTATTTGAAGATGCATTGATTTCAAAAGTCAGGAAGTTACAGAACAAAGAACAAAGAACAATACAGCACATTACAGGCCCTTCGGCCCACAATGTTGTGTGGACCTTTAAACAATTCCTCCCATATAACCCCCCACCTTAAATTACTACATATACCTGTCTAGTAGTCTCTTAAATTTCACTAGTGTATCTGCCTCCACCACTTACTCAGGCAGTGCATTCCACGCACCAACTACTCTCTGAGTAAAAAAACCTTCCTGCTCCTATACGCTATTCCTCTAGAAATGAATGCCAACATTGCATTCACCTTCTTCACTACCGACTCAACCTGGAGGTTAACTTTAAGGGAATCCTGTACGAGGACTCCCAAGTCCCGTTGCATCTCAGAACTTTGAATTCTTTCCCCATTTAAATAATAGTCTGCCTGTTTATTTTTTCTGCCAAAGTGCATAACCATACACTTTCCAACATTGTACTTCATTTGCCACTTCTCTGCCCATTCTTCCAATCTATCCAAGTCTCTCTGCAGACTCTCCGTTTCCTCAGCACTACCGGCCCCTCCACCTATCTTCGTATCGTCAGCAAACTTAGCCACAAAGCCATCTATTCCATAATCCAAATCGTTGATGTACAATGTAAAAAGAAGCGGCCCCAACACTGATCCCTGCGGAACACCACTGGTAACCGGCAGCCAACCAGAATAGGATCCCTTTATTCCCACTCTCTGTTTCCTGCCAATCAGCCAACGCTCTATCCAGGTATGTAACTTTCCTGTAATTCCATGGGCTGTTATCTTGTTAAGCAGCCTCATATGTGGCACCTTGTCAAAGGCCTTCTGAAAATCCAAATATACAACATCCACTGCATCTCCCTTGTCTAGCCTACTGGTAATTTCCTCAAAAAATTGGTTGAATAGATTGTTAAAGATGTGTAAAAACAGAAATGATGTATATTAAAAAGTGAGGTAGTGTCCAAAGCTTTCAAAGTCCATTCAGGAATCAGATGACAGAGGGGAAGAAGCTGTTCCTGAATCACTGAGTGTGTGCCTTCAGGCTTCTGTATCTCCTGCCTGATGGTAACAGTGAGAAAAGGGCATGCCCTGGGTGCTGGAGGTCCTTTATAATGGATGCTGCCTTTCTGAGACACCGCTCCCTGAAGATGTCCTGGATACTTTGCAGGCTGGTACCCAAGATGGAGCTGACTAGATTTACAACCTTCTGCAGCTTCTCACGGTCCTGTGCAGTAGCCCCTCCATACCAGACAGTGATGCAGCCTGTCCAAATCCTCCCCACAGTGCAGCTATAGAGGATTTTGAGCTTGTTTGTTGTCATGCCAAAGCGCTTCAAACTCCTAATAAAGTACAGCTGCTGTCTTACCTTCTTTATGACTACATCGATATGCTGGGACCACGTTAGATCCTCAGGGATCTTGATGCCCAGGAATTTAAAGCTACTCACTCTCTCCACTTATGATCACTCTATGATGATCGGTACGTGTTCCCCCGTCTTGCTCTTCCTGAAGTTCACAATCAGCGCTTTCGTCTTACTGACATTGAGTGCCAGGTTGTTGCTGTGGCACCATTCCACTAGCTGGCATATCTCACTCCTGTACGTCCCCTCATCACCACCTGAGATTCGACCAACAATAGTTGTATTGTGGGTAAATTTGTAAATGGTGTTTGAGCTGAGCCCAGCCACACAGTCATGTGTATACAGAGAGTAGAGCGGTGGGCTAAGCACACACCCCTGAGGTGCGCCAGTGTTGATCATCAGCGAAGAGGATATGTTATTACCAATCTGCACAGACTGTGTTCTTCTGGTTAGGAAAATGAGAATACAATTACAGAGGCCCAGGTTCTGCAACTTCTCAATTAGGATAGTGGGAATGATGGTATTAAATGCGGAGCTGTAGTCGATGAACAGCAGCCTGACATAGGTGCTTGTGTTGTCCAGGTGGTCTAAAACCGTGTGAAGAGCCATGGAGATTGCATCTGCCGTTGACCTATTGTGACGACAGGCAAATTGCAGTGGGTTCAGGTCCTTGCTGAGGCGGGAGTTCATTTCAGTCATAACCAACCTCCCAAAGCATTTCATCACTGTCGATGTAAGTGCTACCGGGCAATAGTCCTCAAGGCAGCCCACATTCTTCTTCTTTGGCGCTGGTATAATGGTAAACCAAGATGAAAGAAATATATCAATTCCAGAGCTCCACAGAAATATAGTGATAGTTAAAACATTAACAATAGTATAGCCTATCAGTACATTTCAGTGTATAACTGGTACAATAAAACATATAATAATTTAATAATATGACAAAGTATTACTCAGTTGCACTCACTAATATCATAAAATATAATTATCAAGCAAGTAAAGAAAAAGACACTAATCATGTATTTTACCAATTTAAAAGTAATTACCTACTTACCAAATGCCACCAATGAGAAGTTTCACAATAATTTCCACAAAGGGTCAGGTGTAATATGTATTCGGGGGTCTGAAGCAACTCTTGTCCTGGTGTCATCTGCTGATCTGTGGTACTGCAGCCATGTTGTGACATACGGCTCAGGATTCCACTGAACTAGAGGAGGTCTGTGTAGTTTAACAAACATAAGTGCTGATACATGATCTATGAGAGTCCTTGAGTGTGTTGTTGTTATTATCAAGTTGATGTGACTGAATCCTCTCTCACACTCAGCAGTACTAATAGGAATAACTTGTGAACAGCTCAGTAATGGGCGTAAATCTTGGGGGATGCGGCGTCCACGATCCTCCACATAATCTCTGAAGGCATTTATTACAGAGGAAGAAGAAAGCTTAAGCCTCTTACAGAGAGATGATATTGCAGCTTCTCCATCATTCTCCATCAGGCAGAAGGTACCGAAGCATCCGGGCTCACACAACAAGACTGCGTAACAGCTTCTTCCCCCAAGCCATCAGACTCCTCAATACCCAGAGTCTAGACTGACATTCACATCATTTATTATTATATTGTTATTTGTCCGCTACTGTGCCTATTGCCTTGTTTATAAATTATTGTACTGCCCTGCACTGTTTTTGCACACTTTATGTTGTCCTGTGCAGGTCTGTAGTCTAGTGCAGTTTTTTAATGTTGTTTTATGTAGTCTAGGGTAGCCTTGTGCAGTCTCACATAGTCTAGTGTAGTTTTGTGTTGTTTTATGTAGCACCAGGGTCCTGGAGAAACATTGTCTCGTTTTTACTGTGTACTGTACCAGCAGTTTATGGTCGAAATGATGATAAAATACAACTTAGCTTGAAAAAAAAATTAAGCGGTATTTCAGCTGGCCAGTTATCTTTATCAAGGACACACATTTCATTTAACAGGGAATTAATACATACTTTGAGCTTTAGAAGTTTGAGAACCTTTCAAGGATGTTGCCGTGAAAATAAGATGCTGCAAGTCGTTTATAAGACGAGCAAGAAATTGTGGATAGTTAATGGAGACAATTTTGTTGTTGCTTGTTGAGGTAATTTCTCCAAACTTCCCCTTTTCAACTGCCTCTTGAGCTTCTAGAGTTTTTGTACCAGGTTGGTCTTTCAGTCCATGCAGTGATCGTATGCTCCATTGGGTCAGTTTGTCTGCATAAACAGTCGTAGTAGTGTGTTTCTGTAAACACTCTGACAGTAAACCAAGTTCATGCAACGTGTCATACGTTAGAGCTCAGTCCAATAGAAACTGTCCTGAGGAATCTTTTCAACAGACCTTCATAGGTTTTTCTCTCACTCCCAGATCCTGTTTCATTCTTCATTGCTTTTTCAAAGTGAAAACACAGTGCTTCATAATTTTGTCACACTGCTGAAACTGTTCGAAATGAGCTAGCCACACACCTGGTGCCCAGAACACGGCCTATTTTGCAAATTTGTTGTTCTAGTTGAGAGGCACATTCAGACAGTTCCTTTTGATTTGGAGGTGATCTACTGTAAACAGAGTAGAATTTGTCCATAAATGATTGAAAATGATTAATTCCGTGAACTTCTCTCACTGAATCACCTACTGCAAGTTCTAATATGTTATTAAGACCGTGCCAATTTGTCACATCAAGGTAATGTTCCTTGAGAATTGTAGCAACACCAGATTTGACAGCAGGCATTACGTTCGCCCGATCACTAGCAAATGCTACAAGGTTCTGTTTCAAGTAAGAGTCATCAAACCCATGGTTCATGAGACAATTCAAAAGATGCTTAACAATAGTTGCAGCTTTCTGATCAGGCAGCTCAATTAGATCTAAAAACATAAAATGGGGATCACCTTCCTTATCACGTTTCAAATAAACTATTTCGGCGGTCTTAATGCTCAGGCTTGTTGATTGATCAATGAGAACAGAAAATTTGCCATTTTTTCTGTTTGATATGCTAGCAAATTTTCTTTTTCATATTAATGGCTACTGTTGAAGTCAGAAGTTTACAGACACCATAGCCAAATACTCAGTTTTACACAATTCCTGACATTTAATCCAAGAAAACATTCCCAGTCTTAGGTCAGTTAGGATCAGTACTTTATTTTAAGAATGTGAATGTCAGAATAATAGTAGAGGGTGTAAAAGAGGTTTACCAGGATATTGTCTAGATTAGAGGGCATGAGCTATAGCGAGAGGTTGGACAAACTTGTGTTGTTTTCTCCAGGGCGGCGCAGGCTGGGGTGAGACTGGATGGACGTTTATAACATTACGAGTGGAGTAGACAGATGGTATGTTTTTCCCGGGGGTTGAAATGTCTAACACATTTAAGGTGAGAAGAGATGTGAGCGGCAAGTTTGTTTCTTTCCACATGAATAGTGGGTAGCTGGAGTGCTCTGCCTGGGGTGATGGGAGACCCCACCAGTCACGTGATCCCATTTGCCCCTGGCATTTAACTGCAGATATAACAAACTCTTTGCGCGTGCTCACAGTCTCCGGCTGGGTGGTGCTGAAGTGGATCTAATGTTGGCCGTGAACCCTGAACTGAGGGCCAATTACTCATTTAGTACCCAGTTATCTGGGCTCGTCAGAAATGTGTCGACTTCACTTAATCTGCATTGAACAATCCAAACCAGGAGCCCAGGCTGTCTATTTCTGCAGAATTGAAATGGGAGTCCCGCCAACAGCTCACGTGAGGCTGTGTGCCTCAGATCTGCCCTGCCCTCTGCTTTGTGACACAAGATCATGTGGTGTGTGCTCACAGTCCCCGGATTGGTGGTAATGCTTCCTCCATGTTGTGTTGGGGAAATCTGATGTTGGCCCCTGAGTCCCGTTAACTTCCCCTAACTCGCCTGGCTTCCTGAGGCTCCTCACATTTGTCCTTGAGCTTTATGGCTGTTGTGTCTTCTCCCCGACTGGGGTGGGTGAGAAAGGAGAACGTCCCAGGCTGTGGGGATGTTTGATTTCACTGCCTGCTTTACCGAGGGACTGGGAAGTCCAGGGAGGAGAATGGTTTCTGTGATGTGCTGATCTGTATCCAAAGGTCCCTGCAGTTCCTCGTAGTCACAGGCAGAGTAGTTACCATACAAAGTGTGAAGAGTCCGGGTGGGAAACTTTCTATGGTGTGTTGATAAAAATTTGGTGAGGGTCAAAGAGCATATGCCAAAATTCTTATTGTTTATTCTAACTTTGTCATTTTAGGATCTTTTATACAGTAGTATGTGTGATTAATTCAATATCTGTGTATTGTTGGAGGATCATCAGTGATTGTCCTTGATCCCTTCTCCCACCTGGTTCTATCTGCTCATCCCTGCCCATCTTGTTCAACCTCTGTCCAGTCTCCGAACCCCCTCCCCCCCGCTTCAGTGATATGCATCAACCATCTGGGTCAACCTCGGTCCACCCTGTATCCCAGCACCTCAATGTTATATATCAGCAATCTTTCTTCTAACCTTTGTCTTCATTGTGAAGTGTTCTTTTACACCTTTGGCCTCGCTGAGTTATTTCCAGATCAGCTTTTGTTAGCTGGAATGCCAGAGAGTCATCAGGTACCGGTTCTGTTGTGTATTGGTGTGGAGGTGCTAGTTATTGAACTGTGACTGGCTGACACACTGCAGCATTTTACTAGCAGCAAAGAGTACTGAGAGAGTTGGTGCTTGGGCTATAATTCTGTGATCTACATTCCAGGCATAATGGACTGTCGGTGTTTTGGTTTTGACTTTGGTTACTGCTTCTGCAGATGGGGCTGGATGGTCGTCCTTCTGCAATGAAGCAGAAATTTCGAGCAGCTGGACATTGGTTGTGGGGAAGTCCCGGATTGCACTACCCAGTGTGAGATGTGGGGACAATGTGTGAGTCTCTCAGGGTCGGTGAGTGGCAGATTCAGCTGTGTGACTCTGTGAGTGGGGTCCTGGGATATCACAGTTTTTGACCCGGGTAAATTGGACCTGGGGATCGAGATGGCCAGGTTTATGAGGTGTTGAGCGAGTATTTCTGGTCTGGGATCAGATGTTTGTTTCTGGAGTTCCTTTGGAAGCAATGACTGCTAATCTGAGGAAAGGATGAGTAACTTCAGTGTTACAGGAGGAAGGCAGGAATATGGTGTTGGAATAAAACTCAGCCATGGTTGAGTGGTGAGGCAGACCAGATGGATCGAATCACCTAATTCTGTTCCTGTGTCTTATGTCTTACCAAGACTGAATGATGGCTCCTTCTTATCCGATATCGTTTTGTGACGTGTGAGAGAAAGTAAAAGATTGTTCACTGAGATCATTATATTTATTTTCAATGTTTAAATTTCTGTGTGTTTTACTCTTAGAAACATGAAGCAGAAATGTTTGGTTCTCCATTTTATTGTTAATGTGCTTCATTATCTTTCATGTTAAAGTTAGACCTGTGGTGAGAGATTTATTGGAAGAAAAACCCCAACTGGAAGCAAACCACGACTGAAGACCAGGGAACAGCAACAAGTGAACCAGCCCGAGGATTGAGAGCGTCAACTGGAGAGGACCCACCTGACTCGGAGATTCCAGTGATTCGGTCAGGAGAAAGTTTGGTGAGTTTCATTTACTCAAACACTGGTCCTTTAGACATTACATACCTGTACAAGAGAAAGTAGGAAATAGTTGGAGTGAGACTGAATGTGCCCAGAAGAACCAGTTATGCCTCTGTCAGACTCAGTCGCAATCACTCCAGGTCTGGTAATGTGCTTCCAGCAGCCCAGCCCTTTAAAACCACCCCCATTGTGTGGAAGTGGAATCCAGATAAAGTCACTCAGATACCGTATAAGTACAAACTATTTATTCCAAGCACCCGGGGCTTACTCAGTTAGTCGCTCAAACAGGAACAGTCTATGACTGTTCCCACCCAATCCACTAACTGACTAATAATTCCCCTCACACCACGGTTATATCCATCCAGATACCCCCAACACAAGACAGGCTGGAGCCAAAGTTATTTACTACATGACAGCCCCTAAAGACAAATTACAAAATAGTCATAATAGCTTTCACACACAAAACAGACTGAAGTTGTTCTATCTCTACGCATGATTGCCCAAGGAGTTAAGCATCCTGAAACCCTAGCTAGCGACCCGCAAGAAGAAATATGGCTCAGCATGTCTCAGCACATCTAGAAACATAGAAACATAGAAAATAGGTGCAGGAGTTGGCCATTTGGCCCTTCATGCCTGCACCGCCATTCAGTACAATCAAGGCTGCTCATCCAACTCAGAACCCTGTGTGATGAGAATACACATAGATTAAGATGTTAGCTGTCCTGTGCTGGCACCAGTGGGATCAGCAGTTGGTCTGCCGCCTGTCTTCAGGAGAAAGAGAGATAAGGAAAACAATGGAGCAGCATTTGGAGATGTTAATTAAGGGACGGAAGGAGAGCTGTCAAGAGCGGCCCCCCCTTTGAACCCTGAACTGTTTGAAGTGATGGACAGGCGATACCCCAGCAGGGGGATAAAAAGGGACAGGTTCGCTAAGGCAGGACACACGACACCCCGAGGTAACAAGACCCTGGAAGCGGTGCGCCTCTCACAAGTCAGTGGGAAGTACCGGACAACGCATGGGGTGGAAAGGTACGATCAGCGGGAACCCGGTGTGTGTCCACCCTCGCTTGGGTGCCGAGTTCACTGCAGAGGATCGACAGCATCTGGAGGAGGGGTCACAGTCGGTGACCTCAGGTGACATCACAAAGGACCCACCCAAAAGCTGCTTGTGAGCAATATCGCCGGTCTGTGAGTGGAAGCCGTGTCTGAATGATCAGTCGTTCCCGTTCTCTCTCTCTCTCTCCCCCTCCCCACGTTGTCCATCGCCATGGCAACGATTACTGCGAACTGAACTGAACTGAACCTTGTGTCACTTTGAAATTGGTCATTTACCCCTAGACAACGATAGAGCTCGGTTGATGCTGTATCTTAATTCTGTGCACGTGTGTTTATCATTGCTGAACTGTTGTATTTATTATCGTTTCGATTACTGTGTTGCTTGTTTCTTTAATAAAACTTTCTTAGTTCTAGTAATCCAGACTCCAACTGAGTGATCCATTTCTGCTGGTTTGGCAACCCAGTTACGGGGTACGTAACAACACACAGGGTGGAAAGGCACGATCGGCGGGAACCTGGTGTGTGTCCGCCCTTGCCTGGGTGCCAGGTTCACCGCAGAGAAACGATCGTATCTGGAAACGGAGGGGTCACGGTTGGTGACCTCAGAAGACATTACAAAGGTCTCGCCCGAAAGCTGACTGCGAAGAATATCGAAGGTCTGTGTGGAAGCCATTTGAATATTCATTCGTTTTTGCTCTCTCTCTCCTTCCCCCCACTTTCCATCTCCCACGGCAGCGATTACTGTGAACTGAACTGAACTTTGTGTCATTTTGAAACTGGTCATTTACCCCTAGACGACGATAGAGCTTGATTGATCCTGTTATCCTAGTTCTGTGTACATGTGTGTTTATCATTGCTGAACTGTTGCATTTATTACCCTTTTGATTAGAGTACTGTGTTGCTTGTTTCTTTAATAAAACTTCCTTAGTTCCAGTAATCCAGACTCCAACTGAGTGATCCATTTCTGCTGGTTTGGCAACCCAGTTACGGCACTTCGAGCCTGCACCGCCATTCAGTATGATCACGGCTGATCATCCAACTCAGAATCCTGTACCAGCCTTCCCTCCATACCCCCTGATCCTTTTAGCCACAAGACCCATATCTAACTCCCTCTTAAATATAGCCAATGAACTGGCCTCAACTGTTTCCAGTGGCAGAGAATTCCACAGATTCACCACTCTCTGTGTGAAGAAGATTTTCCTCATCTCGGTCCTGAAAGGCTTCCCCTTTGTCCTTAAACACCTCGTTCTGGACTTCCCCATCATCGGGAACAATCTTCCTGCATCTAGCCTGTCCAATCCCTTTAGGATTTTATATGTTTCAATAAGATCCCCCCCCCCATCAATCTTCTAAATTCCAATGAGTATAAGCCTAGTTCATCCAGTCTTTCATCATATGAAAGTCCTGCTATCCCAGGAATCAATCTGGTGAAGCTTCTTTGTACTCTTTCTATGGCAAGGATGTCTTTCCTCAGATTAGGGGACCAAAACTGCACACAATACTCCAGGTGTGGTCTCACCAAGGCCTTGTACATCTGCAGTAGTTCCTCCCTACTCCTGTACTTGAATCCTCTTGCTACGAATGCCAGCATACATTCGCCTTTTTCACCGCCTGCTGTACCTGCATGCCCACTTTCAATGACTGGTGTATAATGACACCCAGGTCTCGTTGCACCTCCCCTTTTCCTAATCGGCCGCCATTCAGATAATAATCTGTTTTCTATTTTTGCCACCAAAGTGGATAACCTCACATTTATCCACATTAAATTGCATCTGCCATGAATTTGCCCACTCACGTTACCTATCCAAGTCACCCTGCATCCTCTTAGCATCCTCCCCACAGCTAACACTGCCACCCAGCTTCGTGTCATCTGCAAACTTGGAGATGCTGCATTTAATTCCCTCGTCTAAATCATTAATATATATTGTAAACAACTGGGGTCCCAGCACTGAGCCTTGCGGTACCCCACTAGTCACTGCCTGCCATTCTGAAAAGGTCCTGTTTATTCCCACTCTTTGCTTCCTGTCTGTCAACTAATTCTCTATCCACATCAATACCTTACCCCCAATACCATGTGCTTTAAGTTTGCACACTAATCTCCTGTGTGGGACCTTGTCAAAAACCTTTTGAAAGTCCAAATATACCACATCCACTGGTTCTCCCCTAACCACTCTACTAGTTACATCCTCAAAAAATTCTATGAGATTCATCAGACATGATTTTCCTTTCACAAATCCATGCTGACTTTGTCCGATCATTTCACCGCTTTCCAAATGTGCTGTTATCACATCTTTGATAACTGACTCTAGTATTTTCCCCACCACTGATGTCAGGCTAACCGGTCTATAATCCCCCGGTTTCTCTCTCCCTCCTTTTTTAAAAAGTGGTGTTACATTAGCCACCCTCCAATCCTCAGGAACTAGTCCAGAATCTAAAGAGTTTTGAAAAATTATCACTAATGCATCCACTATTTCTTGGGCTACTTCCTTAAGCACCCTGGGATGCAAACCATCTGGCCCTGGGGATTTATCTGTCTTTAATCCCTTCAGTTTACCAAACACCTCTTCCCTACTAACATGCATTTCCCTCAGATCCTCCATCTCCCTAGACCCTCGGTCCCCTGCTATTTCCGGAAGATTGTTTATGTCCTCCTTAGTGAAGACAGAACCAAAATAGTTATTGAGTTGGTCTGTCGTGTTCATCATCTGTTCACCACCAGCAGTTTCTTTCATGAAGACAGGCTGCCATTGTTAACCCTTTACATACTTTATCATTCCCTCCTTTTCATCATTACATCATCAACAAAGCAGTAATTTTTACGGAGAAAGTAACCGAGTACAGCATTGACTCATCAGTGGGTAAAAACAGCAGACAACAGTAATTATAACAATAATATGTACAACTATTAGGCCATAATGCAATATCATGCCCCACATATTACCGAACAGGCCTTCGAAGACCACCATTTCGACACCTCGGTGAACCCGTGTAAATCCTGCTCTACTCTCTTGATACTGTCAATCTCCTTGGCAGTGTGCTCGGAGAGGGATGTAATGTTAGTAGAGTCATCAGGGATATAGGTGCAGCATTCTGTGTCAATAATAGAACAGGTTTCCCCTTTCTCAGCCAGGATAAAACCTAAAGCCTTACGATTCTGTGGGACTGTTTGCCAGATTGCAATCATTTCAGTGGATATTTCTGTTACTTGGGCCTGTGTTTCTGTCAGGGCCCCTGCAGTATTGTGGCCAGCTCCTCAA
Organism: Mobula birostris; assembly: GCF_030028105.1. Classification (NCBI taxonomy): domain Eukaryota; kingdom Metazoa; phylum Chordata; class Chondrichthyes; order Myliobatiformes; family Myliobatidae; genus Mobula; species Mobula birostris. The sequence continues at coordinate 37,247,997 of NC_092382.1, read as the reverse complement.
GTGCTGTAGCCAAACTGATTATCTCTCGTGAATTCCTGGCTACTCCATAGGAGAGAAAAGCGATCATCCAAAATCGCTCAGTCTCAGCTTCTCCGCTGCTGGGCACCTGCAAGTATGGCCAGGATGCATGTTTCCCAGTACAGGAAGTTCTGTTTGGTGGGGGCCTGAGATACCATCCCTCAAAACACTGACAGCCACAGTCATCTCTGACTGGACCACAGTTCCTCACCTCACTTCCCCGTGTGTTATTTGAGAAAGCCCAGGCTGAGAGTTCCTCACTAGTTCAGCGGGATTACTGACATTGGAATCATAGTTTTACCATGCTGGGGAATTTCGGTACAAACCCAGCAGGCCCCCAGTTTAATCCCTTACTCACTCTTCCTTCAGTTAGTCCTGACGAAGGGTCTCGGCCTGAAACGTCGACTGCACCTCTTCCTAGAGATGCTGCCTGGCCTGCTGCATTCACCAGCAACTTTGATGTGTGTTGCTTGAATTTCCAGCATCTGCAGAATTCCTGTTGTAGGCTCCCAGTTCTACCTGTTTGGCGTAGGTGTGACAGAGAGACAAAAAGGTGTTAACATGGGATCTCCCGGATGCTGGGGTGAGCCCTCTCAAAGTCATAAACACAAACACCACTATCAACCAATACATTTATCTTTAGTCGAGAGAGTCCTTCTACTCAGTTCCTTCAGTAACACGTTTGTTGTCTGTTCGATGTATCCACCGAATTTGCCCCTTCAGTTTCACAGCCATGGGAGTGGTCAGTAACACCTGATATGGTCCTCTCCACCGAGGCCTGAGTTTCCCTCAATCCCAGTTCGTGATCAGGACAAAATTCCCAGGTTCTATGGTGGGATAGTCACTCCTCTCTGCGGGGTAGTTCTCTTCCTTGTAAGCCTGTTGTACCTGTGAATGTGATGCTTGGAGAATTTTGGTTAGTTGGCATATATATTTCCCCATCTCTTCTCCTGGGGTATGCATATCCAATTTTGCTGGTAGACTTTCTGGGAGCAATGGTACACAAGGTCTTGGTCTCCAGGGTGTCCTCATAGGCCGTCAAAAAATGATTTCAGCTGGTGACAACCCTGTTTCCCCTGTGGGGTAACCCTCATGTGGAATAGGGGTGACGGTGGGACCTTCAACCAAGTGAGTCCAGTCTCCGCCGTTAGTTCGGCCAATTTACTTGCCTTTGGCTCTCTCCACTATGCCAGCAGCCTGTGGGTGGTGTACACACTGGAACTGGTGCTTGATAACGAGGTTGTTACATACCTCTTTGTTTACTTTCGCCACTAAGTGTGGCCCATTGTCAGAGCTCAGCATCTCTGGCAGGCCGTACCTGGGAATTATTTCCTGTAATATACCTTCACAACAGTCATAGCAGCATTACTGGTAGTTGGAATAGCTTCAATCCATCTACTAAACACCTCTATAATAACTAAGCAGTATCTATAGCAATGTACTCTGGGCAATTCAATAAAATCAACTTGTAGACATGAAAAATGTTCACCTGGCAAGGGAGTAGTACCCAGTGTCCAGGGTGAAATCCTGGCCACTGGGAGATCCTGCTTTCTCTGGCGGACAGAGTGTAGGTGTTGAGCAAAACGATCACACATTCAGCCACACATTTTAATTCCACATCCCATTCGCATTCTGATATGTCTATCCTCCTCTACTGTAAAGATGAAGCCACACTCAGGTTGGAGGAACACCTTATATTCCGTCTGGGTAGCCTCCAACCTGATGGCATGAACATTGACTTGTCTAACTTCCGCTAATGCCCCACCTCCCCCTCGTACCCCATCCGTTATTTATTTATATACACACGTTCTTTCTCTCACTCTCCTTTTTCTCCCTCTGTCCCTCTGAATATACCTCTTGCCCATCCTCTGGGTTCCCCCCCACAGCGTTGTCTTTCTCCCCGGACCTCCTGTCCCATGATCCTCTCATATCCCTTTTGCCTATCACCTGTCCAGCTCTTGGCTCCATCCCTCCCCCTCCTGTCTTCTCCTATCATTTTGGATCTCCTCCTCCCCCTCCCACTTTCAAATCTCTTACTAGCTCTTCCTTCAGTTAGTCCTGACGAAGGGTCTCGGTCCGAAACGTTGACTGTACCTCTTCCTAGAGATGCTGCCTGGCCTGCTGCATTCACCAGCAACTTTGATGTGTGTTGCTTGAATTCCTTGTGTTTACAATATATAATGTTATCATCTAACAAGGGTCCAATGAAAAATGCTTTCAGCTCTCAGTGTGTCTGTCTACAAGCCGCAGAGAAATGCTAATGAGCCTGCCTTAGCTAACTGCTGAAGACAGAGATTACTTCAGTTCAAAAAATCCTATTCAGTCCCAATTATTCGTTTAGCCAGTGGTTACATAGTTTCAAAATGAATTTTTTATATATCCTTAATTCCTCTGGAGGATTCAGGAGAAATATTTATGTTCAATACAGAAACTGGTGTTATCTGTGTGTATTGTGGCAATGCAAAAGTTGCTGGAGAATTTACAAGTGGGAAGAAGTGGAGTGATATTTGGAAATCTGACTTTTTAAAGCATAATTTAGCAAGCAAACCACATATGGACAATGTGCAAAAGCTCTGGTGAGAAAATCCTTCAACTACCTGTTACAGGCCTGCTGCATAGGTTGTGTGAGAGAGCAGGTGAACTTGATCGAACGCAGAGGAGATCAAAGTTCTTATCGACAGTGATTTGCCAGCTGTTAAAATGAGTACCTCTCTATATAAAATTCACTGTGCACATGTTGTCACTGGGTTAAAAAATGCACAGTACAAGATTTATGTGCACACTGGTCATTACAAATTAGAGGGGACATTGGTGGTAAGGTGGGGAGACCTCCAGTGTCCCTGATGTCCTCACCTACAAGATGTGCATCCAGCTGCAGCTTGTAACCCTGCACTCTAAGGAGTTGGAACTTGAAACGGATGAATTCTGGATCATCCAGGAGTTGGAGGGGGTGATAGATATGACATGAAGAGAGGTGAGTTACACCCAAGGTGCAGGACACAGGAAACTGGGTGAGAGTCAGGAAGGGGAATGAGGTTCGATAGCCATCGCAGAGTACTCTTGATGCTATCCCACACAACAGCAGGTAGACCACTTTAGAAAATGTTGGCGGGGTATTACCTGGCAGAGGAAAGTCAAAGGGGTGACAGAGGATTCGTTAGTTAGGGGAACAGAACAAGAGGGGACTAATATCCTAGTGCAGGGGTAAGGCTTGCTCGTGCTATTTCGCGGGGAGAGATGATGTGGTTGAAATAAATTGTAGGGGGAATGGGAGCCAGAATGACAGAACAGATAGTGGAGAGGGTGAATTGAATTAACTTTATTACATACATCCTTCTTATACATGAGGAGTAGAAATCTTTATGTTACGTCTCCGTCTAAATGTGCAATGTGTAATTTAGAGTAATTTATAATAAATAGTTTGTACATAGGGCAGTCAATATAACACAGAAATGCAGTTGTATCAGCATGAATTAATCAGTCTGATGGCCTGGTAGAAGATGATGTCCCAGAGCCTGTTGGTCCTTTTGCTGTGGTACCGTTTCCTGGCTGGTAGCAGCAGGAACAGTTTGTGGTTGTGGTGAATTGGGTCCCCAGTATCCTTTGGGCCCTTTTTCCACACCTGTCTCTGTAAATGTCCTGAATAGTGGGAAGTTCACATCTGCAGATGCTCTGGGCTGTCCGCACCACTCTCTGCAGGTTCCTGCGATTAAGGGAAGTACAGTTCCCATACCAGGCCTTAATTCAGCAGTCAAGATGCTCTCAATTGTGTAACTCTAGAAAGTTCTGAGCATTTGGTGCCCCATCCCAAGCTTCTTCAACCATCTGAAGTGAAAGAGGAGCTGTTGTGCTTTCTTCACCACACAGCGGGTATGTACAGACAATGTGAGATCCTTGGTGATGTTTATGCCGAGGAACTTAAAGCTGTTCACCCTCTCAACCCCAGATCGATTGATGTCAATAGGGGTTAGCCTGTCTCCATTCCTCCTGTTGTCCACAATCAGCTCCTTTGTTTTTGTGACAATCAGAGAGAGGTTGTTTTCTTGACACCAGTCAGATGTTGTTGAGACTTCAGACAGAGTCAGCAATCAAATGGTTGAGTGTGGTGTAATGAATGTGTTGAGCTGTGTATATCACATTGTAGGAAAGCCAGATGAGCTCAGGACAGGGAATTACGATGTTGTAGCCATTATTGGGACTTGGTTGTACACAACAGTCCGAGGGATTTAGAGGAACAGATTTGTAGAGAGATCGCAGACCATGCCAAGAAACAAAGGTTGATTCAGTAACTGATTTTAACTTTCCATATATTGACTGGGACTCCCATACTGTAAAAGGACTAGATGGGTTTGAGTTTGTCAAATGTGCCCTTAATCAGTACGTAGAATTCCCGACGTAGAAGTGTGCAATAAGCTGTTAGGAAATGATCCAGGGCTGGAGACAGAAATCAGTGATCATAATGCTATGAAATTCAAAGCAAATATGGAAAAAGAGAGGTCTGGACCACGGATTGAGATTCTAAATTGGACAAAGGTCAATTTTGATGGTATCAGAAAGGATCTGACAAGTATGGATTGGGACAGGCTGTTTTCTGGCAAAGGAGTACTTGGTAAGTGGGAGGCCTTCAGAAGTGAAAGTTTGAGTGTGTAGAGTTTGTATGTGCCTGCCAAAATAAAAGTTGAAAGGTAACTGGTGCAGGGAACCTTGGTTTTCAAGAGATATTGAGACCCCAGATATTTTGTTCCTCTAAATGCCTCAGCCTGTTGGGTGCTACCAAGACTCATTAATGACTACAATATCATATTTCCACGCCTGAGCTCATCCGACTTTTTTTTGGTCGTCTTCAGTAGATTTCTAAAAGTTTCCCAATAGTTTTTGCTCTTTTGTTTGCCCTCTCTTTGGCTTTTATGTTGGTGTTGGCTTTGGCTTCTCATTTCAGCCACGGTTGTGTCCTCCTGCCTTTCCAATGCGTCCACTTCTTTGGGATGTATCGATCACTCACCTCCCCAATTGCTCCCAGAAACTCCAGCCATTGCTGCTCCGTTGTCACTCCTACTGTATCCCTTCCAAACAAGTTTGGCCAGCTTCTCTGTCATGGAAACATGGAGAAGTTCAGTAAGGAAACAGGCTATTTGGCCCGTCTAGTCAATGCCAAAAAAAACTATTTAAGCTGTCTAATGCACCAATCTGCACCAGGACCATCGCCCTCCATACCCCTACCCCCATCTGAACTTTTTTGAAATGGTGAAGCTGAGCTCATATTCACCACTTCTGCTGGCATCTCATTCCACACTCTCACGACCATTTCAGTACAGAGCTTTTACACATGTTCCCGTTAAAATTTCACCTTCCCCACTTACCCATGACCTCTGGTTGTCATCTCACCCAACCTCCATGGAAAAAGCTGCTTGCATTTACCCTGTCTATACCCTCATAATTTTGTATACTTTGAACAAATCCTCAAAGCAATGTATAATTTCTTTGTTTATGTTTGGAGCCTTTTTCAGGTGTATAAGATGATGAGGGGCATTGATCGTGTGGATAGCCAGAGGTTTTTTCCCAGGGCTGAAATGGCTAACACGAGGGGGCATAGTTGTAAGCTGCTTGGAAATAGATACCAAGTGGATGTCAGGGGTAAGTTTTTTTACACAGAGAGTGGTGGGCGTGTGGAATACACTGCCAGCTATTTGTGTGAGAGTGTTTCAATTACTGTGGGGCCAGACACCCATTCAGATCACTGAGAACAGGGAATAATACCAATGGAGAGAGTCAAACTGAGCCAGGTCACAGACTGGAGATGACAGAAATGCCCTATTCATTCAGGAAGAGCATCAGAATTTGATGGTCATTCCAGATACCAGCATTGTGCCCATTTAGAAGATGATTTCTCTCTCTAACTTGGGTGGAACCTCACAGTAACAGTGTGATGTCAGTTCACACCTTGACAAATCAAGTGATCTCATCTGAAATGTTGTCCTATACCCATTGATCGGTTTTGTAAATCTTTTTTGCAGGTTAAAAATGACGAGGAATTTGTTTCCGGGAATCTCGAACACAACACACCAGTTTTGCTGTCTCTGTCCAGACATTTAATAAGTGGAGCAAGGGATTCACTCGATCATCTGACCTGCTGGCACGCCCGTCATTTTACACAGTGGGGAGCCCATTCATTTGCTCAGACAGTAGGAATGGATCAGTCGGTCATCTCAACTGAAGGTACATCAGCAAGTTCACACTGGGACAAGGACATTCACCTGTTTTGTGTGTGAGAAGGGATTCAGTCGGTCTTCCCACCTGTGGACACACCAGTCAGTTCACACTGGGCAGACGCTGGTTATATGCTGAATTTTTGGGGAAGGATTCACTCAGTCGTCTGACCTAATGGCTCACCAGCGAGTTCAAACTGGGGAGAGGCCATTCACCTGCTCAGACTGTGGGAAGACCTTCACTCGGTCATCCCAACTAAAGATACATCAGCATGTTCACACTGGAGAGAGGCCGTTTACCTGCTCAGACTGTGGGAAGGGATTCTCTTTGTCATCTCAGTTACTGAGACACCAGTCAGTTCACACCGGAGAGTGGCCATTCACCTGCTCGGACTGTGGGAAGGGATTCACTAAATCTTCTCACCTACTGAGACACCAGTCAGTTCACACTGGGGAGAGGCCATTCACCTGCGCAGACTGTGGGAAGGGATTCACTGAATCATCTCATCTGAAGGTACATCAGCGAGTTCACACTGGGGAGAGGCCATTCACCTGCTCAGACTGTGGGAAGGGATTCACTGAATTATCTCAACTGAAGGTACATCAGCGAGTTCACACCGGAGAGAGGCCATTCACCTGCTCAACCTGTGGGAAAGGATTCATTTCGTCATCTCATCTGAAGGTACATCAGCGAGTTCACACTGGGGAGAGGCCATTCACCTGCTCAGAGTGTGGGAAAGGGTTCACACAGTTAGCTAGCCTACAAGCACACCAGTCAGTTCACACCAGGGAGAGGCCATTCACATGCTCAGACTGTGGGAAGGGATTCACTCGATCATCTCGCCTACTGACACACCAGTCAGTTCACACTGGGGAGAGGCCGTTCACCTGCTCAGTGTGTGGGAAGGGATTCACTCGATCATCTCAACTACAGAGACACCAGCAAGTTCACAGTGGGTAGAGGCTGATCACCTGCTGTGAATATGGAAAGCGATTCACTCAGTAATGTAACCTTATGTAACTCTCGCTTCGGCTAGCAGCTTAATATAGGGGGTGATAGCCCATCAGCCGGGCAAAACTTATGAAATCTCGTTTTGGTGGATGCTGTGTGATGTGTCCTCTGTTACAAATCAGTACCCCAAAATAACAAACAGTACACAATATGTGATTAAATGAATGAGATTTAAAATTCTTACTTTGACTGTAGGGTTAGTAAAGAAAGCAAAAAAAAAGAAAATGGGCCCACTCTCTCCATTCACGTCTTCTCATCTCTCCCCAGCAAAAGACCATGAAATCTCTCTTCCAGACTCACAAGGAAGAACATTTCTGTCATTGGATAGCCCCGCACTCCAAAACCCTGTTATCCCTAGTCATAACCTAAACATTGCTGCTACAGAGAAACCATTACCTCAGCAGTGAAACATTACAGAGAGGCCGTTACTTTAGCAGTGAAACCTTACAGCGTGTTACACTTGTGACACACTACCGGGTTCACACCAGAGACAAAGTTTGATTAAGCTGCATGCTGGATATTTGTCCATCACCGTGCTGAATGCAATTTCGAGAGTGACTGCCGGTGCTGAGCTCTGCAATAATTGATGCTGCTCCCCACACCCAGTTCTGCACCCTGGTCACTGGGCATGGGAGGAGTTTCATCAGCTACATATTCACCTTTAATGGGACTGGAGTTTAATATTTTGGATCTGAGACAAATAAATCAGTTCTATTTTAAACTCTGTCTCCAGTACTTGGTGAATTTATAATACACCTAGTGTACAGTAGAGAGTCGACTCAGGCCGGCTGGACCCTGCCAGTGATTCAGTTCCACGACGGTCCTTTGAAATCCTGCCCTGTTGTTCATCTCTCGCTCTCCCTGTGCTTATGGGTTCCAAACAGTCACCACTCTGTGGGTGAAGAGGTTTCCCTTGAATTTTCTGCAGACTGAAGAAGTCGAGCTGACTGCAGTTCTGTCTGAGATGTACTTCGCCCCTCAAATCTCTGGGCTGAGGAAGAATAACATTGGTAGTTAACGTCCTTATTGATGGCTGATTTCCACATTATGGGTCATTTTCTCTGCTTGTATAGGGTTGTTAGAAAACACCACTGTCCTCTAAAGACTGAAAGCAGAATGGGAAACCACCAGTTGGATGTTCAGTGGAGCAGGGTCAGAAACCAGCGGCGGGTCTGCACAGGGCAGAGTTTGGGGCTCTGGACGATGGTCAGGGTAAGAACGTATGATGAGGAGAAGGGAATCAGCAGGGGGGTGTGGTAACGAATGACAGAGTAGCAACATTTGGAAGCTGATTGACAGAGAAAATAATTCGGTTAATACCCGTGGTGAGGGTGTGTTGGGAATGGTTTTATCTATTGAGAGAGTTGTTCCTGCTTGTTTATCCTGTAGTATTATATCCGGATGGTTATTATGGATTGTCCTATCTGAAATAATGTATTGATTATCATATAATTTGTCAGATTTTCTGGATCTGGCTTGAATTTATGGTACCTTTACGAATTGATGGAGGGCGTTCATGAGTTTGTATTTTAAAGCAAGATTTTGATGAATGATATTTGCCACTTGATTGTACCTTTGTAAGTAATCAGATTGAGTTAAACTGCTGCAGGATCCTGGAATGTGTTGGATTGTGTCTGGTTTCTCTTGGCATTTTCTGCACTTGCTGCCTTGTTTGTTTATATTTCATGTGTTTTTGATTTTTTTTTCCTTTTGTTAACCACCTTGTCCTGTATTTCTGGAAGGACCCCCTCTGTTTCTGGGAAGAGGTCTCCAACTCTCAGTCAGGTGCTCGATGCTTCCTTGTCACCATCCCGTCTGCTCAGATCGTTGGGATCTCTCCCATGGAGGGTCATACTTCCATAGTGATGTTTCATTTTTCTGATTTGACCTCTCATTGAAGTTTTCTGGTCTGTATTTCTTACACGATTGCACATACACACAGGGAGTGATGAATCCTGTTCATTTTTGATGAAAATATATATGAGGGGTGATTGATATGTTCGCAGCCTCGGGTAGGAGTCAATTTTAGAAAACCGAGCACATTTATTTTTCAACATAGTCCCCTCCTACACACTTAGTCCAGCAGTCGTGGAGCACACGGATCTTGGACCTCCAGAAAGTGTCCACAGATGGGCGATTGATGAGTTCATGGCCTAAGCTGGAAGGAGATGAGTTATACAGCTCTTGTTACATGCACATGCAGGTCAGCTCTTTGAGTGGTTATGCGGAAAGTTTGAAGTTAATAACTCATTTCCTTCTACCTTGGGCACAAACCTGTCAATTACCCCTGATGAGTTCTTATCTTCAAACTTTCTGCATAATCACTCAAAGAGTTGAACTGCATGTGCATGTAACGAGGGCTGTACAACTCATCTCCTTCTACCTTAGGCCATGAGTTTATCAATCACCCCTCGTACTTAGAAGTTTTATCTGACTGTTGTGTGATTTTTGTTTTAATGTGTGTTATTTCACTTCCTTCTTCTGTCCAAGGTAGTGTTAATCTAAGTGGGTTTGAGTGTAAATAGTCTTTTCTAAAGTTTTCCAAAGTTCTTATTTATCTTTATAAATTTTACTGATTGAAATGGGACAAAGATATTTTCACTTTAAAAAAGCTAATGTCGGTATTGATGAAAGTGTTTATTGCCTTCGTTGTATTTGTTAACTATTGAGCTCTGTTTGGCAGGTTTTTTTAAGCCTTGAACTAAATTTTGTTAAAGGTTTTCCTGATTTCACACTACTTTCTATTTTCTTTGCTCGTTGATATTCCAGAGACGTGGATATCAAGAGTCCCGATGAAGGGTCTTGGCCCAAAATGTTGATTCCCATCCATAGATGCTGCCTGACATGCTGAGCTCCTCCAGCACTTTGTGTGTAGTTCTCTAGATTTCTAGCATCTGCAGGTCCTCTCATTTCCCAGATACTTATATGTTTCTTGAAAGAACAAGCCAAGAACAAGCTGGTAGTGGTGTTGTGTGGATCTGTTGGTAAAATATTAAATGAAATTGTGGAAAGACGTGGCATAGGGTTGGAATGTGCAGCATCTGTGGGTAGAATTAAGGAACAGCAAATGTAAAAAAAAAATCCCTGATGGGAATTGTATAGAGACCTCCAAACAGTAGTAAGTATGTGGGCCACAAATTACAATGGGAGATAGAAAATGTGTGCCAAAAGGGCAATGTTACAATAGTCATGGGGGATTGTCATGCAGGTGATTAGGAGAATTAAGATGGTGTTGGTCTCAAGAGCAGGAGTTCCTAGAATGCCTACAAGATGCTTTTTTAGAGCTGTTGGTGGTTGAGTCCACTTGGGGATCAGCTATTCTGGACTGGGTGTTTTAATGAAGTGGAATTAATTAGGTCACTTAAGTTCAAAGAACCCTTAGGGGCAAGTGATCTTTATATGATCAAATTCACCCTGACATTGGAAAAGGAGAAGCTAAAGTCATATGTGGAATAAAGGGAATTAGAGAGGCATGAGAGATAAATTGGTCAAAATTGATTTGAAAAGAACATGGGGAGGGATGAAAACAGAGCAGCAATGGCAGGAATTTTGGAAGCAATTTGGAATATATACAGTGGCATGCAAATGTTTGGGCACCCCTGGTCAAAATTTCTTTTACTGTGGATAGCTAAGTGAGTAAAAGATGACCTGATTTTCAAAAGGCACAAAGTTAAAGATGGCACATTTCTTTAATATTTTAAGCAGGATTACATTTTTATTTCCATCTTTTACAGTTTCAAAATAATGAAAATGGAAAAGGGCCTGAAGCAAAAGTTTGGGCTACCTGCATGGTCAGTACTTAGTAACACCCCCTTTGGCAAGTATCACAGCTTGTATACGCTTTCTGCAGTCTTTCAATTCTAAGAGTCTTTCAGTTCTTGTTTGGGTAAATTTCTGGGTTCAGTCATTAGCAGCAAAGCACTGACTGTGGAAATTACAGATCAGAATATTATTAGAGTCACAGAGCCCAGCAGCACTGAAACAGGTCCTTTGGCCCTTCTAGTCAATGCTGACCTGTTTATGTTTTTACTGCCTATTTCCATCTACCTGCACCATAGCCTCCATACACCTCCCATCCATCTCATCACCCAAATGTCTCTTTAGTGTCTAATTGACCCACGTCCACCTCTTCCACTGGCAGCTCATTCCACACTCCCAGCAACCTCTGAGTGAAGAATTCCCCTTCAGACTCCCCTGAAAGAATTCACTTTCACCCTGAACTTATGTCCAATGTCAAGGTGAGAGGGAGGACGGGGTGGAGAGGAAAGACAGTAAGGGGACAGTAATGTTGCCTCCTTACAACAAAACTAACCCTCTCACTGTGTCAGAATCAGTGATAAAATCCAGCCCCAAACACTGTGCTTTCATCCCTGCACATTGTAACTTGAACCATCTCACTAAGGGTCTGATGGAGACACAACCCCTGCCCTCTGCACATGTGATCACATCGCTCCTGCTTCTGACATTTCAAATACCCTCAGAATGGTTTTCTGATTCAGTCTGAAGGTTATGGTACATTCAGCTCATCTTCAGACCTGACAAACCATGTCTTCCCACAGCTGGTTCCACCTGTTGGTGTGTCCTCTTTCCTCCAGCTCCATGGAAGCTGCATCTCCACACAAACTCCTCACTTGAGATGACTGTCTGTACCAGTGACACAGGAAATCACATCACTGTCACTCTCCTGATACCATCCGGGAAGCGGTACCGCAACATAAAAGCCAGGACCAACAGGCTCCGGGACAGCTTCTTCCACCAGGCCATCAGACTGATGAACTCACACTGATTTGAGTGTACTCTATATTACATTGTCTGTTTTATTTATTATAAAGTGTTATAAATTACTATGATTGCACGTTGCACATTTAGATGGAGACGTAATGTGAAGATTTTTACTCCTGATGGATGTAAGAAATAAAGTCAATTCAATTCAATTCCTGATTCCGTGTCTGAGCCGCTCCCCTCCGGGTATCCTCCCTCAACAAGCTTCTTCCTCAGTCACCATCTGTCAGATTATAAAAACAATTAAAACGATCTATCAGACAGCTCCTGTACCCCTCCACCCCTGTTAAAACTCTCTGCTCAGCCCCTTCCCTATTCCCTTTCCCTTTCAGACTCCCGATGTGCCAGCAGATCCGAATTCACCGTGTGGACATTTCTACCCCACAGGAGGCTGTACAAACCCGTGTCCTTCTCTGATGCACAGCTCAGTGACCCCAATCCCTGTCTGCACTCGCAGCCCATGACGGTGACAGCTGTCCTAGACTCTGTAACTCACAATCTTGTAACACAGAATCTTGTTCACAGCAAGTTTAGACAGTCATTAATATGAAGAGAGAATTGTTGTTTCCTGAAAGGACAGGCGAGCGAAGCTGTCTGATCCAATTCACCAGATGGTCGGTGTTTACAAGTTAATTTGTCCCGGGACCCACTCATAACCCCGACCCACACAGACAGACAGACAGACAGACAGACTGTCCCTTCGCCCCAAACCCGCTGCAGAACCACAAGGAATTGATCCACGGCCCGGGCTCGGTCGCAAAGTGAAAACCGGGGCTGAGGAGAGCCCGGAGACAAACACCCCGCTGCCCACTCCACCAACAACACGGCACAGCCGGACACATCTCACAACACCGGATCCGCTCCCGATGAAACCCGAATTTAATTTTGTTGTTCCAGATCGGACCCAACAAAAGGTGTTTTAAAATTGAAGCGCTCCCCCTCACGTGACGTCACACAGCAGTTCCCCCCCCACGCGCCTGACGTCACCCATGGTCTCCCCGTATCTGCTTCTGCTGTCAAGAGCACGGTGCCTTAGGTCACACACGCGCTGCTGTGCTCGAGCTTTTTCGGTTTAACGGCTGAAATCGAGCCCCGCCCCCTCCCCGAACAGTCAACAGAGGGATTGAATTGATTGCAAAGCTGCGCTATTCCCATTGGTGCGAAGCGATGTCAATCACTGGTTACACCCAATAGTGGAGGCGGACCAGCCGAGGGGGCGTTACCTCGTCTCTGCTGCAGAGCGAACTGCCCGTCAAAGCGGAACAAAATCCCAAAGTAAATGTCCGCTTTCTGATTTATTTCCATTTCCCTCCGAGGGAAGTTGGGGCGTTTGTGAAGCGTCTCCTGCGGCCGGAGTCTGATGTATCGCTGAGAGGTAGGAGGAGACCGCTCGGCCCGTCGGTTTGATGCCGGTTCCCCGGGGAGGGAGAGGATGAAGACGGTGAGAGAGGGGGCGGACGGGATGTTTGTCCCGGTGGGGACAGGAGGGGCTCATCTGTGGAAATGTCTGAGCCCACGGTGGTGGCGATTCACCACATTGGGGGGCAAACACCGGCAGACTGTTGCCCTGCAAGCGGGGCCGATGGTCCGGGCAAAGTGGGGATGGGAGAGGTGTTTGGGTGCACGGGTCTTATTGAATGACAGGACGGTGTGGAGGGACTGAGTAGCCTCATCCTGTTCCTGGTGTCTGTGTGTTCAAATACAAGGAATAACCAGACCCTTCCCGGGCCTGCAGGATGTCCCAGTCGGTGCTCGGAGCCCAGTTGTTCCCAAACTGTGTCAACAATTTGGCTGAGAGACCAAATCCAACATTTCCAAATCTGTTACTGACCCAAAATGTATGTTCATAGGAACATAAAAATCTACAACACAATTCAGACCCTTTGGCCCACAAAGTTCTGCTGAACATGTCCTCACCTTCGAAATTACTAGGCTTACCTATAGCCCTTTGTTATTCTAAGCTCCATGTACCTATCTAAAAATCTCTTAAAAGACACTATCGTATCCACCTCCACCACCATTGCTGGCAGCCTATTCCACGTACTCACTACTCTCTGAGTAAAAAAATTACCCATGACATCTCCTCTGTACCTACTCCCCAGCACCTTAAACCTGTGTCCTCTTGTGGTAACCATTTCAGCCCTCGGAAAAGCCTCTGACAATCCACACGATCAATGCCTCTCATCATCTTGTACACCCCTATCAGGTCACCTCTCATCCTCCAGCTTGAACTCCACCTGTCACTTCACAGCCAAGTTTTACATCCTATCAAAGTCCCGCTGTAACCTCTCCTCTGTCGCTCCAAGGAGAAAAGGCCGAGTTCACTCAACCTATTCTCATAGAGCATGCTCCCCAATCCAGGCAACATCCTTGTAAATCTCCTCTGCACCCTTTCTATAGTTACCACATCCTTCCTGTAGTGAGGCAACCAGAACTGAGCACAGTACTCCAAGTGGGGTCTGACCAGGGTCCTGTATAGCTGCAACATTACCTCTCTGCTCCTAAACTCAATTCCATGATTGATAAAGGCCAATGCACCATATATCCTTTTGACTGGGTTTTACTAGGTTTCGGCAAACTAGCAACAGAGGAGCTGAAGGCAGTGTGGACAGGGCCAACGAACTTATCCTGTTCTTTAACAGATTTGACAATGTGGCCCCTGCCCATCCCCCACATGAGCCATCTGTTCTCGGTTCCCAACCAACACATATTCCACTCTCCCCTCCTACCCCTCCTCACAGTCCCCCACCCTGCTGTCATGACCATACCCCGCCCCCACAAAAAACCACCACAGTGGGCTTCACGACTGAACAGGTGAGAAGACAGCTGAAACGTCTCAACCCAAGCAAGGCTGCAGGACCGGATGGTGTCAGCTCCAGGGTGCTCAAAGCCTGTGCCCGTCAGCTATGTGGAATACTTTGCCATGTATTCAGCCTGAGCCTGAGGCTCTGGAGGGTTCCTGTACTGTGGAAGATGTCCTGCCTCATCCCTGTGCCGAAGACGCCGCACCCCAGCGGCCTCAATGACTACAGACCGGTGGCATTGACCTCCCACATCATGAAGACCCTGGAGAGACTTGTTCTGGAGCTGCTCTGGCCTATGGTCAGGCCACACTTAAATCCCCTCCAGTTCGCCTACCAGCCCCGACTAGGAGTTGAGGATGCCATCGTCTACCTGCTGAACCGTGTCTACGCCCACCTGGACAAGCCAGCGAGCACTGTCAGGGTCATGTTTTTTTGACTTCTCCAGTGTGTTCAACACCATCCACCCTGCTCTGCTGCGGGAGAAGCTGACAGTGATGCAGGTGGATGCTTCCCTGGTATCATGGATTCTTGACTACCTAACTGGCAGACCACAGTACATGTGCTTGCAAAACTGTGTGTCCGACAGAGTGATCAGCAGCACTGGGGCTCCACAGGGGATTGTCTTGTCTCCCTTTCTCTTCACCATTTACACTTCAGACTTCAACTACTGCACAGAGTCTTGTCATCTTCAGAAGTTTTCGGATGACTCTGCCATAGTTGGATGCATCAGCAAGGGAGATGAGGCTGAGTACAGGGCTACAGTAGGAAACTTTGTCACATGGTGTGAGCAGAATTATCTGCAGCTTAATGTGAAAAAGACTAAGGAGCTGGTGGTAGACCTCAGGAGAGCTAAGGTACCGGTGACCCCTGTTTCCATCCAGGGGGTCAGTGTGGATATGGTGGAGGATTACAAATACCTGGGAATACAAATTGACAATAAACTGGACTGGTTAAAGAACACTGAGGCTGTCTACAAGAAGGGTCAGAGCCGTCTCTATTTCCTGAGGAGACTGAGGTCCTTTAACATCTGCCAGACGATGCTGAGGATGTTCTACGTATCAGTGGTGGCCAGTGCTATCATGTTTGCTGTTGTGTGCTGGGGCAGCAGGCTGAGGGTAGCAGACACCAACAGAATCAACAAACTCTTCCGTAAGGCCAGTGATATTGTGGGGATGGAACTGGACTCTCTCACGGTGGTGTCTGAAAAGAGAATGCTGTCTAAGTTGCATGCCATCTTAGTCAATGTTTCCCATCCTCTACATAATGTACTGGGTGGGCACAGGAGTACATTCAGCCAGAGACTCATTCCACCGAGATGCAGCACAGAGCGTCATAGGAAGTCATTCCTGCCTGTGGCCATCAAACTTTACAACTCCTCCCTTGGAGGGTCAGATTCCCTGAGCCAATAGGCTGGTCCTGGACTTATTTCATAATTTACCGGCATAAATTACATATTACTATTTAACTATTTATGGTTCTATTACTATTTATTATTATGGTGCAACTGTAACGAAAACCAATTTCCCCTGGGATCAATAAAGTATGACTATGACTATTTTCCTTCTTAATTATTTTAGATGCATTCTGTTGGTTTTTCAAAGCTGCCCAATGCTCTAACTTCCTAGTAATTTTTGCTCTATGGCCTCTCTTTGGTTTTTATGTTGTCTTTGGTTTTTCTTATCAGCAATGGTTTTGTCACCTTACCTTTTAAAATATGACTTCCTCTTTCTGATGTACAAACCCCATTTCCAGAAAAGTTGGGATATTTTCCAAAATGCAATAAAAACAAATATCTGTGATATGTTAATTCACGTGAACCTTTATTTAACTGACAAAAGTACAAAGAAAAGATTTTCAATAGTTTTACTGACCAACTTAATTGTATTTTGTAAACATACACAAATTTAGAATTTTATGGCTGCAACACACTCAACAAAAGTTGGTACAGAGGCATGTGTACCATTGTGTTACATCACTTTTCCTTTTAATAACACTTTTTAATTGTTTTGGAACTGAGGATAATAATTGTAGTAGATTTGCAATTGGAAATTTTGTCCATTCTTGCTTGATATAAGACTTCAGCTGCTCAAAGGTCCGTGGTCTCTGTTGTCTGATTTTCCTCTTCATCATGTGCCATACATTTTCAATAGGAGATAGATCTGGACTGGCAGCAGGCCAGTCAAGCACACACACTCTGTGTCTACAAAGCCATGCTGTTGTAGCCTGTGCAGAATGTAGTCTGGCATTGTCCTGCTGAAATAAGCATGGACGTCCCGGGAAGAGACGTCGCCTTGATGGCAACATATGTCTCTCTAAAAGCCTAATATACGCCTTAGAGTCAATGGTACCTTCACATACATGTAACTCACCCATGCCGTGGGCACTGATGCACCCCCATACCATCACAGATGCTGGCTTTTGCACCTTTCGCTGATAACAATCTGGATGGTTGTTTTCATCTTTGGCATGGAGAACTTGACGCCCGCTTTTTTCCGAAAACTAGCTGAAATGTGGACTCATCTGACCACAGCCCACGGCTCCACAGTCTTTCGGTCCATCTGAGATGAGCTCAGGCCCAGAGCACTCATCGGCGTTTCTGCATAGAGTTGATGTATGGCTTCCTCCTTGCGTAATACAGTTTCAAGTTGCATTTCTGGATGCAGTGACGGACTGTGTTGAGTGACAATGGTTTTCCGAAGTACTCCTGAGCCCAGGTGGCTATAATTGGCACAGTAGCATGATGGTTTCTTAGGCAGTGCCGCCTGAGGGCTGGAAGATCACGCGCATTCAACAGTGGTTTCCGACCTTGCCCTTTTCGCACTGAGATGTCTCTGAATTCTCTGAATCTTTTCACAATATTATGTACTGTAGATGTTGAAAGACCTAAATTCTCTGCAATCTTGTGTTGAGAAATGTTCCTTTTGAACTGACTGACAATTCTCTCACAAATTTTGGCATAAGGGGGTGAGCCACGACCCATCCTTGCTTGCAAAGACTGAGCATTTGATGGACGCTACTTTTATACCCAGTCATGATACCTCACCTGCTACCAATTAGCCTGCTTAATGTGAAGTTTTCCAAACCGGTGTTACTTGAATATTCTGTGCACTTTTCAATCTTATTTTAACTCAGTCCCAACTTTTGTTGAGTGTGTTGCAGCCATCAAATTCTAAATTTGTGTATATTTACGAAATACAATTAAGTTGGTCAATAAAACTATTGGAAATCTTTTCCTTGTACTTTTGTCAGTTAAATAAAGGTTCACGCGAATTAACATATCACAGATTTTCGTTTTTTATTGCATTTTGGAAAATATCCCAACTTTTCTGGAAATGGGGTTTGTATATATCCTGTGCCTTCTGAATTGCTTCCAGAAATTCCAGCCATTGCTGCTCTGTTTTCATCCCTACCCGTGTTCTAAATCAATTTTGACCAATTTTTCTCTCATGCATCTCTAATTCACTTTATTCCACATCTGACTTTAGCTTCTCCTTCTCGAAGGTCAGGGTGAATTTGATAATATTAAGATCACTTGTCCCTAAGGGTTCTTTGAACTTAAGTGACCGCATTAATTCTGCTTCATTACAACACCCAATCCAGAATAACTGATCCCCAAGTGGGCTCAACCACGAACTGCTCTAAAAAAGCATCTTGTAGGCATTCTAGGAATTCCTCCTCTTGAGACCAACACCATCCCAATTTTCCTAATCACCTGCATGACAATCCCCCATGATGATTGTAACATTGCCCTCTTGGCATGCATTTCCTATCTCCTATTGTAATTTGAGGCCCAAGTACTTACTACTGTATGGAGGTCTCTATACATTTCGCATCAAGGATTTTTTTTACATTTGCTGTTCCTTAATTCTACCCACAGATTCTACACCTTCCAACCCTATGCCACCTCTTTCTAATGATTTTATTTAATATTTTACAAACAGAGCCACACACAACCCCACTACTGGCTTGTTCTTACAAGAAATGTATCTGGGAAACAAGAGGACCTGCAGATACTAGAAATCCAGAGAACTGCACACAAAGTGCTGGAGGAGCTCAGCATGTCAGGCAGCATCTAGGGATGGGAATCAACATTTCAGGCCAAGACCCTTCCTCGGGACTCTTGATACCCACGTATCTGGAATATCAACAAGCAAAGAAAATAGAAAGTAGTGCGAAATAGGGAAAAACTTTGACAAAATTTAGTTCAAGGCTTAAAAAAACTTGCCAACCAGAGCTCAGTTGTTAACAAATACAACAAAGGCAATAAATACTTTCATCAAAACCGACATTGACTTTTTTTTTATATAAAAATACCTTGATCCCATTTCAATCCATTTCAAAGGTAAATAACTTTAGAAAAGACTATTTACACTCAAACCCATTTAGATTAACACTACCTTGGAAAGAACACACATGAAAAAAAAATCACACAACAGTCAGATAAAACTTCTAAGTATATATTTTCAACAAAAATGAACAGTATTCATTGCTCCATGTGTGTATACGCAATCGTGTAAGAAATGCAGACCAGAAAACTTAAATGAGAGGCCAACTCAAAGAAATGAATCATCACTATGGAAGAAAACATTAACCAGTGGAATGAGTATGACCCTCCATGGGAGACATCCCAGTGATCTGAGCAGACCAGATGGTGACAAGGAAGCATCGAGCACCTGACTGAGAGTTGGAAACCTCTTCCCAGAAACAGAGGGGTTCCTTGCAGAAATACTGGACAAGCTGGTTAACAAAAGGGGAAAAAAAATCGAAAACACATGAAATACAAACAAACAAGGCAGCAAGTGCAGAAAATGCCAAGAGAAACCAGACACAATCCAACACATTCCAGGATCCTGCAGCAGTTTAATTCAATTTGATCACTTACAAAGGTACAATCAAGTGGTAAATATCATTCATCAAAATCTTGCTTTAAAATACAAACTCATGAATGCCCTCCATCACTTCATAAAGGCACCATAAATTCAAGCCTGGTCCAGTTTTAGAGTCAAAATCTTACAAATTATATGATAATCAACACATTATTTCAGACAGGACAATCCATAATAACCATTCAGATATAATATTACAGGATAAACAAGTGGGAACAACTCCCGCAATAGATAAAACCATTCCCAACACACACATGTTCCTCGACCACTGGAGCACCTCACCACAGGCATTGTTTGTGCCATCAGTCAGACAACCAAATTATTTTCTCTGTCAATCAGCTTCCAAATGTTGCTACTCTGACATTCGTTGCCACACCCCGCTGCTGATTCCCTTCTCCTCATCATATGTTCTTACCCTGACCATCGTCCAGAGCCTCAAACTCTGCCCTGTGCAGACCTGCCTCTGGTTTCTGACCCTGCTCTGTTGAACATCCAACTAATGGTTTTCCATTCTGATTTCACTCTTTAGAGGACAGTGGTATTTTCTAACAACCCTTTAGAAGCACAGAAAATGACATGTAATGTGGAAATGAGCCCTGAATAAGGAGGTTAACTCCCAATGTCATTCTTCCTCAGCCCAGAGATTTGAGAGGCGAAGGATATCTCAGACAGAACTGCAGTCAGCTCGACTTGTTCAGTCTGCAGAAAATTCAAGGGAAACCTCTTCACCCACAGAGTGGTGACTGGAACCCATCCCACAGGGAGAGCGAGAGATGAACAACAGCAGAGGACTTAAAAGGACTGTCATGGAACAGAATCACTGGCAGGGTCCAGCCAGCCTGAGCTGACTCTCTACTGAACACTAGGTGAGTTATAAATTCACTAAGTCCCTGACACAGAGTTTAAAATAGAACTGATTTATTTGTCTCAGATGCAGTCCCATTAAAGGTGAATATGCAGCAGAAGAAACTCTTCCCATGCCCAGTGACCAGGGTGCAGAACTGGGTGTGGTGACCAGCAGCAATAATTGCAGAGTTCAGCACCGACAGTCACTCTCAAAATTGCACTCAGCAATGGTGATGGACAAATATCCAGCATGCAGCTTATTGAAACTTTCTCCCCAGTGTGAACCCAGCAGTATGTCACAAGTGTAACACGCTGTAAGGTTTCACTGCTAATGTAATGGCCTCGGTGCAGTGTTTCACTGCTGAGGTAATGGTTTCTCTGTAGCAGCAATGTTTAGGTTACGACTAGAGATAACAGGGTTTTGGAGTGCGGAGCTATCCAATGAGTGAAATGTTCTTTCTTGTGAGTCTGGAAGAGAGATTTTTGTGGTCTTTTGCCAGGGAGAGATGAAAAGATGCGAATGGAGAGAGTGGGCCCTTTTTGTTCTTCGCTAACCATATAGTCAAAGTAAGAATTATAAAGCTTAATTGTTTAATCACATATTGTGTACTGTTTGGTATTTCTGGGTACTGATGGTAACAGGGGACAGATCACGCAGCATCCTCCCAAACGAGATTTCTTAAGTTTGGCTCGGCTGGGGGGCTATCACCCCCTATATTAAGCTGCTAGCTGAAGCAAGAGTTACACAAGGTTAGATGACTGAGTGAATCCTTTCCCACATTCACAGCAGGGGAACGGCCTCTACCCAGTGTGAACTTGCTGGTGTCTCTGCAGTTGAGATGACCAAGTAAATCTCTTCCCACAGTCTGAGCAGGTGAACGGCCTCTCCCCAGTGTGAACTGACTGGTGTGCTTGTAGGTGGGATGACTGAGTGAATCCTTTCCCACACTCTGAGCAGGTGAATGGCTTCTCCCCAGTGTGAACTCGCTGATGTTCCTTCAGTTGAGATGGTGAAGTGAATCCCTTCCCACATTCCATGCAGGTGAATGGCCGCTCCCCGGTGTGTACTCGCTGGTGTGCCATTAGGGTGGATGACTGAATGAATCCCTTCCCACAGTCTGAGCAGGTGAATGGCCTCTCCCCAGTGTGAACTCTCTGATGTGCCTTCAGTTTAGATGACCGAGTGAATCTCTTCCCACACACTGAGCAGGTGAATGGCCTCTCCCCTGTGTGAACTGACCGGTGTGCTTGTAGGTTGGATGACTGACTGAATCCTTTCCCACACTCTGAGCAGATGAACGGTCTCTCCCCAGTGTGAACTCGCTGATGTACCTTCAGTTGATATGATGAAGTGAATCTTTTCCCACAGTCCGAGCAGGTGAACAGCCGCTCCCCAGTGTGAACTCGCTGGTGAGATATTAGGGTGGATGACTGAGTGAATCCTTTCCCACAGTCTGAGCAAGTGAATGGCCTCTCTCCAGTGTGAACTCTCTGATGTGCCTTCAGTTGACATGACCGAGCAAATGCCTTCCCACAGACTGAGCAGGTGAATGGCCTCTCTCCAGTGTGAACTCTTTGATGTATCTTCAGTTGAGACGACCGAGTGAATCCCTTCCCACAGTCTGAGCAGGCGAACGGCCTCTGTCCACTGTGAACTGACTGGTGTATCTTCAGATTAGATGAGCAAGTGAATCCCACCCCACAGTCTGAGCAGGTGAATGGCCTCTCTCCAGTGTGAACTCTCTGATGTACCTTTAGTTTAGATAACCGAGTGAATCCTTTCCCACAGTCTGAACAGGTGAATGGTAACTCTCTGGTGTGAACTAACTGGTGTCTCAGTAGCTGAGATGACAAAGTGAATCCCTCCCCACAGTCTGAGCAGGTGAACGGCCTCTCCCCAGTGTGAACTCGTTGATGTACCGTCAGTTGGGATGAGCAAGTGAATCTCTTCTCACATTCTGAGCAGGTGAACGGTCTCTCCCCAGTGTGAACTCGCTGATGTACCTTCAGTTTAGATGAGCAAGTGAATCCCTTCCCACAGTCTGAGCAGGTGAATGGCCTCTCCCCAGTGTGAACTCGCTGATGTATCTTCAGTTTAGATGAGCAAGTGAATCCCTTCCCACAGTCCGAGCAGGTGAACGGTCCCTCCCCGGTGTGAACTCGCTTGTGAGCCATTAGGTCAGATGACCGAGTGAATCGTTCCCCACAAATTCAGCAGATAACCAGCCTCTGCCCAGTGAGAACTGACTGGTGTGTCCACAGGTGGGAAGACCGACTGAATCCCTTCTCACACACAGAACAGGTGAATGGCCTTGCCCAGTGTGAACTTGCTGATGTACCTTCAGTTGAAATGACTGAGTGAATCCATTCCCACTGTCTGAGCAGATGAGTGAGAACTCACCCGTGTAAGATGACAGGCGTGCCAGTCGGTCAGATGAGCGAGTGAATCCCTCCCCACAGTCTGAGCAGGAAGGATGATCGAGTGAATCCTTTGCTCCACTTCTTAAATATCTGGACAGAGACAGCAAAACTGGTGTGTTGTGTTCAACGTTCCCGTAGACAAATTCCTTGTCAGTTTTAACCTGTAAATAAATTTACAAAATCCATCAATGGGTGTAGGACAACATTTCAGATGAGATCACTTCAGTTGTCAAGGTGTGATCTGGCATCACACTGTTACAGTGAAGTTCAACCCAAGTTGGAAGGAGAGATAATCTAATTTGGGCACAGTGCTGGTACCTGGAATGATCATCAAATTCTCTGATGCTCTTTCTGTCTCTCTATGAATGGGGAATTTCTGCCATCTCCAATCTGTGACCTGGCCCCACAGTTACTGAAACCCTCTCGCACAAATTCCGGCAGTGCATTCCACACTACCACCACTCTCTGTGTAAAACACCTACCCCTGACATCCCCTCGGTATCTATCTCCAAGCACCTTAAAACTATTGCCCCTCGTGTTAGCCATTTCAGCCCTGGGAATAAAACTCTGGCTATCCACATAAACAATGCCCCTCATCATCTTATACATCTGAATAAGGCTCTGAACATAAACAAGGAAATTATGCATTGCTTTGAGGATTTGTTAGAAGTATACACAATTATGAGGGTATAGATAGGGTAAATGCAAGCAGCCTTTTCCAGTGAGGTCGGTGGGATGACAACCAGAAGTTGTGGGGAAGTGGGGAAGGTGAAAATTTAACGGGAATATTTGGAAAAGTTCTTCGCTGAAATGGTTGTGAGTGTGTGGAATGAAATGCCAGCTCAAGTGGTGAATATGAGGTCAGCTTCACCATTTCAAAGAAGTTCAGATGGGGGTCTGGATGGTAGGGGTATGGGGGGCAATGGTCCCGGTGCAGGTAGCTGCATTAGACAACTTAAATGTTTTTTTTTGGCATTGACTAAATGGGCCAAATAGCCTGTTTCCAAACTGAACTTCTCCATGTTTCTATGACAGAGAAGCTGGCCAAACTTGTTTGGAAGGGTAGAGGTAGGAGTGACAATGGAGCAGCAATGGCTGGAATTTCTGGGAGCAATTCGGGAGCTGAGTGATCGATACATCCAAAAGAAGCATTGGAAAGGCAGGAGGACACAACCGTGGCTGAAATGAGATGCCGAACCAACAGAAAAGCCAAAGGGATGGCAAAATATAGAGCAAAAACTATTGGGAAGCTTTTAGAAACCTACAGCAGATGACTAAAGAAAAGTCAGATGGGCTCAGGGCATGGAATTATGATATTGATTAATGAGTTTTGGTAGCACCCAACAGTCTGAGGCATTTCGAGGAACAAAATATCCCGGGCCTCAATATCTCTTGAAAACCAAAGTTCCCTGCACCAGTTACCTTTCAACTTTTATTTTGGCAGGCACATACAAACTCTACACCCTCAAAATTTCACTTCTGAAGGCCTCCCACTTACCAAGTACTCCTTTGCCAGAAAACAGCCTGTCCCAAACCACACTTGTCAGATCCTTTCTGATACCATCAAGATTGACCTTTCTGCAATTTAGAACCTCAACCCATGGTCCAGACCTTTATTTTTTTATCTTTACTTTGAATTTCATGGCATTATGATCACTAACTTCTGTCACCAGCCCTGGATCATTTCCTAACAGCTCATTGCACACTTCTACATCAGGAATTCTACATACTGACTAAGGGCACATTTGACAAACTCTACCCCGTCTAGTCCTTTGACAGTATGGGAGTCCCAGTCAATATATGTAAAGTTAAAATCACTTACTGACTCAACCTTCGTTTCTTGGCATGGTCTGCGATCTCTCTACAAATTTGTTCCTCTAAATCCCTCAGACTGTTGCATGCAACCAAGTCCCAATAATGGCTACAATATCAGAATTCCCTGTCCTGTGCTCCTCTGGATTTCGTACAATGCTTCATGCATTGTGATATACACAGCTCTGCACATTCATTGCACCATGCTCGAACATTTGATTGCTTACTCTATGTGACGTCTGAACAACATCTGACTGGTGTCAAGAAAACAAACTCTCCCTGATTGTCACAAAAACAAAGGAGCTGATTGTGGACAACAGGAGGAATGGAGACAGGCTAACCCCGATTGACATCAGTGGATCTGGGGTTGAGAGGGTGAACAGCTTTAAATTCCTTGGCATAAACATCATCAAGGATCTCACATGGTCTGTACATACTGGCTGTGTTGTGAAAAGAGCACAACAGCACCTCTTTCACCTCAGATGGATGAAGAAGTTTGTGGTGGAGCCCCAAATCCCAAGAACATTCTACAGGGACACAATTGAGAGCATCCTGACTGGCTGCATCACTGCCTGGTATGGGAACTGTACTTCCCTTATTCGCAGAAACCTGCAGAGAGTGGTGCGGACAGCCCAGCGCATCTGTAGATGTGAACATCCCAATATTCAGGACGTTTACAGAGACAGGTGCGTAAAAAGGGCCCAAAGGATATTGGGGACCTGAATCACACAACTACAAACTGTTCCTGCTGTTTAACATTCAGGAAAAGGTACCACAGCAAAAGGACCAACAGGCTCCATAATATCATCTTCCACCAGGCCATCAGACTAATTAATTGATTTCTCTGTTATATTGACTGTCCTATGTACAAACTATTTATTATAAATTACACATTGCACATTGAGACAGAGACATAACATAAAGATTTCTACTCCTCATGTATATGAAGGATGTATGTAATAAATTCAATTTAATTCACCCTCTCCAATATCTGTTCTGTCATTCTGGCTCCCTTTCCCCCTACAACTTTTGTTAACCACATCACCCCTCCCCCCACACTAGCACTAGCAAGCCTTACCACTAGGATATTAGCCACTCTTGTTCTGTTTCCCTAACTAACAAATCCCCTATCACCCTTTTGACTTTCCTCTGCCAGGTAATCCCCCCAACAGTTTCTAAAGTGGTCCACCTCTTGTTGTGGGGGATGACCACAAGAGTACTCTGCGATGGCTATTAAAACTCATTCCACTTCCTGATGCTCACCCAGTTTCCTGTGTCCTGCACCTTGGGTGAAAATCACCTCTCTTCATGTCATAGCTATCGCCCAGCCCCTCAAACTCCCGGATGATCCAGAATTCATTCATTTCCAGCTCCAACTCCTTAGAGTGAAGGGTTACAAGCTGTAGCTGGATGCACATCCTGTAGGTGAAGGCATCAGGGACACTGGAGGTCTCCCCACCTTCCCACCAATGTCACCTGTAATTTGTAACAACCAGTGTGCACATAAATCTTGTACTGTGCATTTTTCACCCAGTGACAACGTGCACAGTGAATTTTATACAGAGAGGTATTCATTTTAACAGCTGGCAAATCACTGTCAATAGGAACTTTGATCTCCTCCGGGTTTGATCGAGTTCATCTGCACTCTCACACAACCTATGTAGCAGGCCTGTAATGGGTAATGAAGGATTTTCTCACCAGAGCTTTTGCACATTGTCCATATGTGCTTTGCTTGCTAAAATACGCTTCAAAAAGTCAGATTTCCACATATCACTACACTTCTTCCCAGTTGCAAATTGTCCAGCAACTTTTGCATCACCGCAATACACACAGGTAACACCAGTTTCTGTATTGTACATAAATATTTCCCCTGAACCCTCCCCCAAATGTGGTGAACTCATTGATGGTAATGCCAATGAATATAAAGGGAGGCGCAGTAGTCTGTCTCATTGGAGTCTGGCACATTTGTGATGTGAAAGCTATTTGTTGCCCAGGACAAAGGTGTTTGATATCATTATCTTCACAGAGTGAATGGGTCAAAACATGTCCTCACGGGTAGAAAGGTCCAGAACAAGATGAGGTGAAACAAGCAACACACACAAAATGCTGGAGGAACTCAGCAGGCCAGGCAGCATCTATGGAAAAGTGTACTAATGCAGAATTCTGGCAATTTATGGGTGTTGCTTGCATTTCCAGCATCTGCAGATTTTCTCTTGTTTGTGATTGGAGGTAGAACAAAGGTGATTTTCTCAACTGGTGATGTAAAAGATTTTGTTCCCTTTCTCCAAATTCCTAATCATTGCACTTAGACAGCTGGAGCTCAGCTCTGTCTGAGAGATCCATCGGCTCCCATTCCCTCATCAGCCGGAAGCTCCCTGGGGTCAGGGTAGGGATCGTGGGGCTGAGAGAGGGAAGAGAACAGGACTGTCCCGGGATTGCGGGGTCATAGTGTCCGGATTCACAGCAATTGCCCCTCAGTCGGTGGTGAAAACGGTCGCACGCAGAAACACTTACCAGCAGCGATATCCGAGGCCTTTTGTGTACTGCGCATGCGTGATATTCGGGACCATCTGCAACCCTGACGCCTGCGCATTCGACCGGTGCTTCAGCGACAGCGAAAGCTGTTACGCTGAGCTTTCAAGCTAATCACGGTGCCATTGAAAGTTTCTGCAAGCACCGGTCCAAGTACAAACCCCAGTTTTTTTTGTGTAGAAAACTCAGCACCTCTTTTAACGCAGAAAGCACTCCCTTAAAACAATACAATTAATATCAGCAAACTTTCCGCGTGTTTAATGCCAAAGTAGAACTTTCTTACAAATGCAGATATAAAACATAAGAGATTCTGCTGTTGCTGGAAATGCAGACATATACACATAAAATGCTGGAGGAACTCTGCAGTTCAGGCAGCAACTAAGCAGAGGAGTACACAGCCAATGCATGCTGAAGGGGCTCGGCCTGAACGCTGCCCATTTATTCTTCTCCGCATTGACTGCCTGATCTGTTGATTTCCACCAGTATTTTGCAGAAATTAAACACTTTTTTTCGATCAACCAGTTTCCAAATGTTTCTGATCTTTCATTTTAGCCGCATCCTGCTGATCTGATTCCTCTTCCTCCTCCTCCTTGTAAACTCTAGTTCCCATCTCTTCCTGGAGCCCCAAAGTCCTGACTCAGGCTGGTAACAGAGTTTCTGACTCTGCTCCATCGAAGATTCACTCGTTAGTCTGCTGTCAGACTTTAGCAGTGCATTGCAACAACCCAGCTGTCTGAGGCACAGTCCTTTGAAATTAGTGAAAATGACACCAAAAGTTGAAAAGAGCAGGGAAGGAGGAGTTTAACCGCCTTAGTCCGGAGCCCCGAAGAACGTGAAAACCACAGTGAGCCCATCGTCTTATTCCGTCTGGAGAAAATCATGCAGGAAATTCATGCAGGTGTATAAGATAATGAGAGGCATTGGTTGTGTGGATAGCCAGAGGCTTTTCCCAGGACTGATTTTCCTTCCTGATGTGAAGTTGCTGATGTTGCAGCAGCTGGGATGATTGAGTAAAACTCTTTGCTCACTCCGGACAGAAATGTGGCCTCTATTTATTGTGAACTCACCGGAGCATCACAAGGTGGGTTAACTGAATGAGTCTTTTCGCACACACGGAGCAGGTGAACGGCCGCTTCCCAGTGCGAAGCTGTTGGTGTATCTGCGACGGCCGACTGAATCCCTTCCAAACTGAGAGACAGTGAATGACATCACACTGCTAGCAACGTCATGGCAATGTACCCAATCAGATCACGGACATGGACACGTGATCGGGCTCTCCTTGTAGCGAGTGGGGCGCTGTCTTCTCCAGCATCTCCGCCTCCACATTCAAGGATCGGCGGCATTCAAGCGCTGGTGAACTGACAGATACAGCGGAACTTACGGGCTGTTGTGTTTGTGATTCACATACACAAATCCTTTGACTTTACTACACTGTTAAAAGTTTACAAAGCCCGTCAGTGGGTGAAGGACAACATTTCAACAGAAAATTTCAGTCTCCATGGTTATTTCTGATAAAAACAATTTCACAGCTCAAAACAATTCGGAGGAACAAGAAAGACACACAAAAAAACGCTGGTGGAACGCAGCAGGCCAGGCAGCATCTATAGGAAGAGTTACAGTCGACGTTTCGGGCCGAGACCTTCGTCAGGAGAAACTGAAGAAGAGATAGTAAGAGATTTGAAAGTAGGAGGGAGAGAGGGAAGATCCAAAATGACAGGAGAAGACAGGAGGGGAGGGGTGGATCAAAGAGCTGGAAAGTTGATTAGCAAAAGGGATACGAGGCTGGAGGAGGGAGAGGACCTTGGGAGGAGAAGCCTGGGGAGAGAGAAGGCGGGAGGGAATCCCGGAGGGTGGACAGCAGGCAAGGAGTTATAGTGAGAGGGAGAAAAACGAGAGAGAGAAAAAAAGGGGAAAATAACAAATATATTTTAAAAACATAAATAACGGATAGGGTGTGAAGGGGAAGAGGAGCATGAACGGAAGTGAGAGTGGTCAATATACATGCCATAGGGTTGGAGGCTACCCAGACGGAATATGAGGTATTGTTCCTGCAACTTGAGTGTGGCTTCATCTTGACAGTACAGGAGGCCGTGGACAGATATATCAGAATGGGAATGGGACGTGAAATTACAATGTGTGGCCACTGGAATAACACGACCCTTCTTGGGCCTGCAAGATGTCCCAGTCGGTGTTGTAGGGACCGGTGCTTGGAGCCCAGTTGTTCCCAAACTGTCAACAATTTGGCTGATGGACCAAATAAATATTCCTCAGTCTACTATTGACAAAAAAATGTATATTTATATCCTGAAAATGAAACCAACTGTATATTAGACCCGAGGGTTTCGGGAGTTTGGAAAAATTAAATAAGGGTGTCTGTGGGTTTTTGTTTCCCGGGGTTTGTTTCCACGCCCTGATATCGATGGAGTGAAGCGGGAGTTCAGAGCCGACACAGCGGGGTCCGATACAGGTCAGACGGGGTAAGTTACAGGCGACACTCCGCTTCGGGACCATCAGCACTGGAACATTTAGAGTAACGCTGCAGTAATTCGGGTCAGAGAGAATATTAAATAAAACCAACACGGGAACTTTTTGATCCGATCCCCTGACAGAGTGTGAAGGAGCCGCGGCGAAGAGTACTTGCAGAATTTAAAATAAGCGAGCCGAGCCGGGTCCGTGTGGGCGGAAGCCGAGGAGGAGATCGATGCCTGTGAACGGGGGAAGTAAATCTGCAACGAGCTTTGGAAACTGCCCATGGAAAGTCGGAGACAGCGGGGCTGAGCGGTACCGGACAGTGTGAACAGATGTGACCGGATCGCGGGAATCATTGTCGCTGAGAAAGTTGCCGAGGCTTTCCCGGCTTTGCATATCAGTCAGAAACCCGATGGACAGAGAATTACACTAATTTTCCAAAGCGTTCCCGGCCTCCTTCCCGAAACCTGCTCTCCGTGCAGCGCCCCGGACCGGAACGTTTCTCCCGGCATCGGCACCTTTGAGGCGCCGGCGATCGCCGCCTTCCGCGTTTTTAAACCTTCGGGAATGAGCTGTTCTCCATTTCCAGCATGTCCCTGCCCCGAGACCCACGGAGCGGACAGACAGCAACTCACTCGCTCTCTCTGTTGTTTCCCAGTGAATTTAGTGGCGACGGTGATCCTGTCCCGGGGAAAGTGCGGCCTCTCCACCCGCACCACTCGCTACCTGGTGGCCACGGCAGCGGCGGATTACTGACCATCGTTTTTGCGGTGATATTGTGGCGGGTCGGTTATTATTACTTCCCCGGACTTTCCTGGACATCACCCCCGTGTGCAGTGTGATCTCTGTCCTGGGAGAGGCAGTCACAGACTGTTCGGTCTGGTTTACCGTCCCTTTTACATTTGATCGGTTTGTCGCCATTTGTTGCCAGAAGTGGAAAATAAAATATTGCACCGGGAAAACTGCGGCTGTGGTTCTGACAACAACCGGCGTTCTGCTCTGTTTTAAAGATATGTCTAACTTCTTTATATATCGTCCCGCGAAAGTGATCAACTGGGACTGTATTCGAAAGCCGGGCCACGATACGGATCCCGGGGGGGGGCGGGGGGATATCGGTGGTTTTCTACCGTCCTAACGCCATTACACCCGTTCGTGTTAATACTCCTGTTCAACGCTCTGACAGTCAGACACATTTTGGTGACTAGTCGCGTCCGTAAGGGGCTGAGGGGTCAGAGCAAGGCGGAGAACCGCAGTGACCCGGAGATGGAGAGCAGGAGGAGGTCTGTGATCTTACTTCTCACCATCTCCGGAAGCTTCATCACCCTGTGGTCGGTGAGTGTTGCCGAATTTCATTACTTCACCATTGCCCGATTGGATCCAAGTAATTACAACTATTCGGAATACATATTTGAACAGTCAGGAGACATGCTGATGATATTAAGTTGCTGCACAAACACGTTTATTTTTGGGGTAACAGTCCAAGTTCAGAGAGCAGTTCATCAGCGTAACGAAATATCCGCTCAGGTCAATTATTCAACTAATTAATAAACAAAATAACTAAGCTCTTCTCGGCGGCGGTTGCAATGTTTTCGATCTTGACTCTACAGAACCAATGATCATCGGAGGAATTGGCAGCGGGGAGAGTAAATCTGGTTTAGCACCCGAGAGAAACACAACACAGGAACAGAGTCTCCGACACCCGCACCCCGCCACTTCCTCTCCTACCGATTATTAAACTCATCCTACCTTTTATTTTCAGTTTTCCACCATATTCCCGTTCTCGTCACCGCCAGACCCTTCTCGGTCTGAGAAAGCGAGACAGGTTCTGGGGACATTCAGGAGCAAATCGGCAAAAATGCAACTCATTAGTTACTTTCGTCTTTTGCATAAGAATGAAGTGGAAAAAAAAGTCAACAGTCTACACGAACTTACAGTAAAGCTTGCACTTGTCCATCGCATTAGACAACGATGTTACGGAGGAATGTTTAACACCGCAGAACCCATGCATAATTGTGCAAATTTTCACCGAAACCTCCGATGCCTGCTCTGCTTCAAGGAAAATAATGTCATCTCACTTCCTGATTTCTAATAAAATTCCATCCGATCAGATTGCGTGTTGACTCTCCTCTGCATTCACTCCAGTGGAATCGCATGTTTATTTTTATTTTTTATCTCAGCTCAAACTGATAAAAATCGCGGTATGGACACGGACAAGCCCACTGATTTCTCAATCGCTTGGAACTCTCGGCCGATTCTGATGGTGTTGTGTATTGTGGCTGTCTGGAGATTTACATAAATATTGTCGTGCGGGTCGAATTGTTTAATGCTGTTGTGTGGTGACTTTGGAATGATGCCAGTCGTGTATATTACAAATAGGACAATGTATACCCTGCTCGTGTACCATAGCCTTTCATTTTCCTCTTTAAGGTTAGCATATTTCTGCTGTTTCTCACTATTTGATTTTCATGTGTTGTGTGTGTTCGGAATGACTATCCCTATTATCCTGTAATATTAGATCCGGACGGGCTCCAGGTGTTGCCACATCTCTAATCATGGATTGGCCGTAATAGACTCCAAAACTGGATTAGGATTGTATTTATAATAACCCATAGAATGTTTCATGATTTTGTATGTTAAAGCAATATTTTGGTGAAAAATGTTTGTCACTTGATTGTACCCGTGTAAGACTGAATTAAACTGTTGCAGGATACTGTAATGTGTGGGATATTTTCTGGTTTCACATGATATATTCTACTTTTATCGTCTTGAATTTGTTAGTTTTTTACTGCCAATTTTTTGATGTCTTTGTCTTAACCACCTGGTCCTGCATTGCGACAAGGAAACATTCTGTTTCTGGGAAGACGTCTCCAACTTTGAGCCAGTCTTTGGACGCTTTCTCGTTGACACCTCGTCTGCTCAGATCGCAGGGATTTCACTATGGACGGTTATGCTCATCTGTTGGCTAACTGTTTCTTCTATAGCAGTGTTTGCCAACCTTTTTGGCCCAACACCCACATACTCTCCCGAAGCACCTTCATACTTTGCAACGCCCCTCTTAGGCCCAATATACTTTGCGTCGCCCCCAGAGTGTAAAAACATGGCTACCATATGCTAACATGAGAAAAATATTCTGCTTTAACTTCCTACTTATCTTTAAATCTAGATTTCACAGCACCTGCCTGCTGCACAGTAGCTGCGGGATGTTGACGATAAATGACACAATAAACTTGCAATTTTATTTTCATAAATTCCACTAAACCAGCATGGCATCCTGTCATATATGGTGCTCTGTCCGTTGCATAAGAAATCATGTTCCTAGTCAGAATAATTTTGTTATCAATTTCACTTTGAGCTCGTCGTGGACTGATTCTCCGTTGATATCCATTTTCAACTTATTACAATTGAGAATCTTTTGATCAATTTTTCCAGTTTTGATGAACTGTTCATATGCCGTTATCAACGCCTTGTTGTCTCGCACAGTTGACTCCCAAATTCTGTATTTCTTGTAGCTCTGTGCATAGTGATACTCAATGTCTTTACTCGTTTCATCAATATGACGAGCTAAAGATTTAATACTCAGAGGAATGATACGGCAGGTCTTACTAATCTTTCAGTAATTGTATGAGATCTTGCAGACTTTTGCTATCATTTTGGAAATGTTATGAGAAGCAGTGAGACCACGATCAAAGTCATTTGTAGCTTTCTTTCCAAATGACTCGAGTGTGCAACGCTTTTCAGATGCTTCTTTCGTCTCCCGGGACTGAGTAAAACCATGAGTAGCTTTTTCAGTGTGTCTTTTATGGAAGTGTTGCTGCAATCTTGATGGTTTCGTTGTTTTATTAGACAATTCAGTATTACAAATAAGACATGTTGGGCGTCGCTGATCTGATGGAAATGGAATAAAACAATACTCCAGGTATGTAACATTCTAAAGACGCACTTTCTGCAGTGTCTATTTCTTAGCAGGATTAGAATTCCAGGCTTCACCGCCTTCAAATCATAAGATCATAAGATACAGGGACAGAAGTGGGCCATTCGGCCCATCAAGTCTGCTCCGCCATTCAATCATGGGCTGCTCCAATTCTTCCAGTCATCCCCACTCCCCTATTTTCACCCCATACCCATTGATGCCCTGACTAATCAAGAAACTATCCATCTCTGCCTTAAACACAGCCAATGACTTGGCCTCCACAGCCACTCATGGCAAAAAATTCCACACATTTACCATCCTTTGACTAAAGTAAATTTCCCTAATCTGTCTGTCCTCTTGTAGCTTCTCAATTTCCTCAAAGCTTCCTGTCCCTCCAAATGACTTGGTATCATCCACATCTTTGCAACAAACTCATCAATTCTGTCATCCAAGTCACTGCCATATAACATAAAAGAATCGGTCCCAACACAGATCCCTGTGGAACACCACTGATCACCAGCAGCCAAACAGAAAAGGTTCCCTTTATTACTATTCTTTTCCTCCTGTCAATCAGCCGCTGCTTTATCCACACGAGAATCCTTCCTGCAACATGGGCTCATAACTTGCTAAGCAGCCTCATGTGTGGCATCTTGTCAAGGACTTTCTGAAACTTCAGCTGCACATCATCAACTGAATCTGCTTTGTCTATCTTGCTTGTCACTTCTTCAATGAATTCAAATACTTTCAACATACTTGTCAGGCAAGCTTCTCCCTTGCTGAAAACGGTTGATTTTCACGTGCCCCAAATACCCTGAAAACACATCCTTAACATCCCACTCCAATACCTTCCCAAAGAGTGAAGTGAGACTAACTGGTCTATAATTTCCGTTCATCTGCCTCCCTCCCTTCTTGAAGAGTGGAGTGATACTTCCAAATTTACAGTCGTACGGAACCATGCCAGATTCAATTGATTATTGAAACATCATTACTAATCCCTCCACAATCTCTTCAGTCACCTCTTTGAGAACTCTGGGTGGCATGTTTACCTTCAGACATTACTGTTTCCCAAGAACCTGCTCCTGAGCAATGCACTATAAACATTTCTGACCACTGACATCTGGACTTCCACCATCCTGCTGGTGTCTTCCATAGTGAAGAATGATGCAAAATACTTTCTCAGTTCATCCGCGAGCTCCTTGCCTCTATTACCACCCCTCCAGCATCGTTTTCCATTGGCCCAATATGCACTCTCACCTCTACTTTACAATTTATGTACCTGAAGAAAGGTTTAGTATCCTCTTTATTGGCTAGCTTACCTTCATATCCCATATTTTCCTTAATTATTTTTTTAGTTGCCTGCTGTTGGTTTTTAAAAGCTTCCCAATCCTCTGACTTCCCACCATTTTTGCTCCAATATATGCCTTCTCTTTGGTGTCTATGTTGGCTTTGCCTTCCTATTCACCACAGTTGTATCATCTTGCCTTTGGAATACTTCTTCCTCTTTGGTTCTTATAAATCCTGTGTCTTCCGAATTACTTACTGAAATTCCAGCCGTTCTGTCGTCATCCATTCCAGTGTTCCTTACTTACTAATTTAGGCCAATTCTTCTCTCATGCCTCTGTAATTATCTTTATTCTACAGTTATACTGATATATTTCACGTTAGCTTCTCCTTCTCACATTTCAGGGTGAATTTTATTATATTAAGACCACTACCCCCTCTGGGTTCTTTTGCCTTAAGTTCTCTAATTAATTCCTGTTCATTGCACAACACCCAATCAAGAATGGCTGATCCTCAGCTGGGCTCCACCAGAAGCTGTTCTAAAAAGCCATTTTGTGGGCATTCTAGGAGATCACGCTCTTGGGATACAGCACCTACCTGATTTTCCCAATATACCTGCATGACTATCTCCCATGAATACTGCAATATTGCTGCTTTGACATGCATTTTCCCTCTCCCGTTGTAATTTGTGGAACATATACATACTACTGATGGGGGGGGGGGGCTCTATAAAAATCCCATCAGTGTCTTTTCACTGTTGCGATTCCTCTGTTCTACCCACAATGACTCAACACTTTCCAACTCTTTCTAATGATTTGATTTTATTTTTTTACCAACAGAACCATACAACCTTCTCTGCCTACCTGTGTGTCCTATTCAAGAAACATACAAGGATATGGGACACATGAGACCCTGCAGGTGCTGGGAACCTAGAGCAATACACACAATGCGCTGGAGGAGATCAGCAGGTCAGGCAGCATCTATGGTTGGGAATCAAAATTTTGGGCCAAGACCCTTCATCAGATTGCTTGATACACAGTTATCTGGAATATCAACAAGCAGAAAAAATAGAAAGTAGTGTGAAAAAGCAAAAACATATTTCAAACTTTACTTCAAGGCTTAAGAACATTTGCCTAACATATTTCCGTGGTATAGCAAATACAACAAAGGCAATAAACTCTTCCATTATTCCCATATTAACATATTCCTTGGCAAAATATCTTGGTTCCATTCCGATCTGGAAACTTTACAAAGAAAAATAAGAACTGAAATGACAAATTCAGGAAAGAGTATTTACACTCAAACACACTTAGATTAACACTACCAAGGACAGAAGGAGGAAGAGCTATAATTGACATTAAAAATAAAATCACTCAACTGTCTGATAAGATTTCTAAAGTATACATTTTCATCAAAAATAAACAGGATTCAGCACTTCATGAGAGTATATACAATTCTGATAATAAATACAGACCAGAAAACCTAGATGAGAGGCCAACTCAGAAAAATGAATCATCACTATGGAAGAAAACATTAACCAGTGGAATGAGTATGACCCTCCATGGGAAAATCCCAATGATCTGAGCAGACTAGCTGGTGACAGGGAAGCATTGCGAGCCTGACTCAGAGTTGGAGACCTCTTCCCAGAAACAGAGGTTCCTTGGGGAAATACAGGACAAGGTAGTTAACATTTTAAAATATAAAAATTGCATTAAAGGCAAACAAAGCAGGCAATAAATGCAGAAAATGCCAAGAGAAACCAGACACAGTCCTGCAGCAATTTAACTCAATCTGATTCTTACATTGGTACAATCAAGTGACAAATATCATTCACCAAAATCTTGCTTTAAAATACAAACTCATGAATGACCACTGTAACATCACAAAGGCACAATAAATTCAAGCCTGATCCAGTTTTAGAGTCAAAATCTTACAAATTATATGATAATCAATACATAACTACTAATAGGATAATCCATAATAACCATTCAGATATAATATTACAGGATACACAAGCAGGAACAACTCCCTCAATAGATAAAACCATTCCCAACACACACATGTTCCTCAACTAGTGGAGCACCTCACCATAGTCATTGTTTGTGTCATCAGTCAGACAAACAAATTATTTTCCCTGTCAATCAGCTTCCAAATGTTGCTACTCTGACATACATTGCCAAGCCCCACTGCTGATTCCCTTCTCCTCATTGTACATTCTTACCCTGACCATCGTCCAGAGCCTCAAACTCTGCCCTGTGCAGACCCACCTCCGGTTTCTGACCCTGCTCCATTGAACATCCAACTGATGGTTTCCCATTCTGTTCCCATGTCTTTAGAGGACTGTGGTGTTTTCTAGCAACCCTTTACAAACAGGGAAAATGACCGATAATGTGGAAATGAGTCATGATTAAGGAGGTTAACTACCAATGTCATTCTTCCTCAGCCCAGAGATACGAGGGGCAAAGAATATCTCAGACAGAACTGCAGTCAGCTTGACTTCTTCAGTCTGCAGAAAATTCAAGGGAAACCTCTTAACTCACAGAGTGGTGACTGTTTGAAACCCATCACCACAGGGAGAGCAAGAGGTGAACAACAGGGAAGGATTGAAAAGGACTGTTGTGGAACAGAATCACTGGCAGGGTCCAGCCGGCCTGAGTCAACTCTCTACTGTACACTAGGTATGTTATAAATTCATTAAGTACTAGAGACAGAGTTTAAAATGGAACTGATTTATTTGTCTCAGATCCAGAATATTAAACTCCAGTCCCATTAAAGGTGAATATGCAGCAGAAGAAAATCCTCCCATGCCCAGTGACCAGGGTGCAGAACTGGGTGTGGTGACCAGCAGCAATAATTGCAGAGTTCAGCACCGACAGTCACTCTCGAAATTGCTTTGAGAAACAATGATGGACAAATATCGAGCATGCAGCTTATTGAAACTTTCTCCCAGTGTGAACCCGGTCGTGTGTCACAAGTGTAACACGCTGTAGGTTTCACTGCTCATGTAACGGCCTTTCTCTAATGTTTCACTGCTGAGGTAATGGTTTCTCTGAAGCAGCAATGTTTAGGTTACGACTAGAGATAACAGGGTTTTGGAGTGCGGGGCTATCCAATGACAGAAATGTTCTTTCTTGTGAGTCTGGAAGAGAGATTTCATGGTCTTTTGCTGGGGAGAGATGAGAAGACGCGAATGAAGAGAGTGGGCCCATTTTCTTTATTTTTGTTTTCTTTACTAACTCTATAGTCAAAGTAAGAATTTTAAATCTCATTCATTTAATCACATATTGTGTACTGTTTATTATTTCGTGGTACTGATTTGTAACAGGGGACACATTACGCAGCATCCACCCAAATGAGATTTCTTAAGTTTTGCTGGGCTGGGGGGCTATCACCCCCTATTTTAAGCTGCTAGCTGAAGCGAGAGTTACATAAGGTTAGATAACTGAGTGAATCGCTTCCCACATTCAGAGCAGGAGAATGGCCTCTCCCCAGTGTGAACTCGCTGATGTAACTTCAGTTGAGCTGAATGAGTGAATCCCTTTCCACAGACTGAGCAGGTGAACAGTCATTTCCCTGTGTGGGCTGACTGGTGTTTCTGTAGGTGATATGATGAAGTGAATCCTTTCTCACAAACTGAGCAGGTGAATGGCCACTCTCCGGTGTGAACTGACTGATGTCTCAGTAGGTGATATGACGAAGTGAATCTCTTTCCACAGTCTGAGCAGGCGAATGGCCTCTCCCCATTGTGAACTCTTTGATGTACCTTCAGTTGGGATGACAAAATGAATCCCTTCTCACAGGCTGAGCAGGTGAACGGCCTCTCCCCAGTGTGAACTCGCTGATGTATCTTCAGTTGAGATGACGAAATGAATCCCTTCCCACAGTCTGAGCAGGTGAACTGCCACTTCCCAGTGTGAACTGACTGGTGTCTCTGTACGGAGGATGATTCAGTGAATCCCTTCCCACACTCTGAGCAGGTGAATGGCCACACCCCAGTGTGAACTGACTGGTGTCTCAGCACTTTAGACGACTGAGTGAATCCCTTCCCACAGACTGAGCAGGTGAACGGCCTCTCCCCAGTGTGAACTCGCTGATGTACCATCAGTTGAGATGACTGAGTGAATCCCTTCCCACAGACTGAGCAGGTGAACGGCCTCTCCCCAGTGTGAACTCACTGGTGTGCTTGTAAGGTAGCTAACGTTGTGAATCTCTTCCCATAGTCTGAGCATATGAATGGCCTCTCCCCAGTGTGAACTCTGATGTACCTTCAGTTCAGGTGACTGAGTGAATCCCTTCCCACAGACTGAGCAGTAGAATGGCCACTCTCCAGTGTGAACTGACTGGTGTCTCAGTAGATGAGATGACTGAGTGAATCCCTTCCCACAGTCCGAGCAGGTGAACGGCCACTCCCCAGTGCGAACTCGCTGGTGAGCCATTAGGTCAGATGACTGAGTGAATCTTTCCCCACAAATTCAGCAGATGACCAGCCTCTGCCCAGTGTGAACTGACTGGTGTGTCCACAGTTGGGATGACCAACTGAATCCCTTCTCACCCACAGAACAGGTGAGTGGACTTGTCCCAGTGTGAACTTGCTGATGTAACTTCATGAATTGACCTTGAATCCCCACAGTCTGAAAAGGTGAACGGCCTCTCCCCTGTGTAAACTGACAGGCCTGCCAGTCAGTCAGATGATTGAGTAAATCCCTCCCCACAGTCTGAGCAGGAAGGATGATCGAGTGAATCCCTTGCTCCACTTCTTAAATATCTGGACAGAGACAGCAACACTGGTGTGTTGTGTTTGAGATTCCCGTAGATATATTCCTTGTCGTTTTTAACCTGAAAAATGATTTATAAAATCCATCAATGAGTGAAGGACAACATTTAAGACTAGATCATTGGAGTTGTCCAGTTGTGATCTGGCATCACACTGTTACAGTAAAGTTCAACACAAGTTGGAGAGAGAAATCATCTTTTAACTGGGCACAGTGCTGGTATCTGGAATGACCATCAATTTCCTGAAGCTCTTCCTGTCTCTATAAGAATCAGACATTTCTGCATCTCCAATCTGTGACTTGGCTCAGTTTAACACTCTCCATTGGTAATATTCCCTGTTCCCACTGAGCTGCATGGGTGCCTGGCCCCACCGTAACTGAAACACTCTCACACAAATAGCCTTTGTTGACCTGCAGCTGGGATTTTCTATTATCTACTGTCAATGTGAAGTGCCACAGTTATAAAGCCATGTAAACATTTCCTGCCCCGATGAATGGTTGGTCCGCACAGCTGTTAAAAGGAATTACATTGATATTAGTATTATTTCATGACCTTGTCACAGAGTCATAGAAAAGTACAACACAGAAACAGGCCCTTTGGCCCATCTAGTTTGTGTTGAACTATTTAAACTGTTTACCCCTGTACCCCGAATATCCAGGGACCTATACAAACCTCCTAAATGTTGAAATTGAGCTTGCATGCAACAGTTGGGCTGTCTACTCATTCCACATCTGGATGACCGTCTGTGTGAAGAAGTTTCCCCTCATTTTCCCCTTAATGTGTCACCTTTCACCCTTAACCCATGGCCCTGGCTGTAGTCCCAACCAATCTCAGTGGAAAAAGCCAGCTTGCATTTACCCCATCTATAACCCTCATAATTTTGGCACACCTCCATCAAATCTCCCCTCACTCTCTACATTCCAAGGAATAAAGCCCAGACCCGTTCAATCTCTCCTTATAACCCAAGACCTCTAGACCTGGCAAAACCCTTGCGAATTTCCTCTGAACTCTTTCAAACTCTTTTACATCTTTCCTGTAGGTTGGTGATGAAAACTGCACACAATACTCCATATTATGCCTCACCAATGTCTTGTACAATGTCAACATAACATCCATCTCCTCTACTTAGCACTTTCATTTGTGAAAGCCGATGTGCCAAAATCTTTCTTTCCATCCCTATTGAACTGTGACACCATTTTCAGTGAAATATAGACCTGTATTCCCATATCCATGTCTTCTACAATACTTCTCAGTGCCCTACCAGTCACCGTGTAAGACCTACCCTGGTACGTCCTACCAAAGCACAACACCTCACACTTGTCTGCATTAAATTCCATTTTCCATTTCTCAAACCATTTTTTCCAGCAGTCCAGATCGCACTGCAAGCCATGATAGTCTTCCTCACTGTCCACTGCACCACCAGTCCTGGTGTCATCCACAAATTTGCTGATCCAGTTAACCACACTATCATCCAGGTTACTGATAGAGATGACAAACAACAACAGATCCTGCACTGTGGCACACCACTAGTCACAGGTTTTCAGTCAGAAAGGCAACTATCTGCTACAACACTCTGGTGATGAAGTTTTAAGGGTATTGGGGGATGTAAGAAATGATTCTTGGACTCTTGTAAATAATGGGTTAAAACTAAGTCCAAACTTATGTGTGCTCTGTTCTGGATAGTGTGCAAATTTCTGTTTTGTCCTTCACTGAGGAATCTGCTTGCAGCTTGTTTAGATTAACGACTCACAGATATCTCTTGGGAACGTTATGTAGAGTTGAGTTCTCATGAGACACGAATTGAACAAAGTGTCTAACGAAAGAGAATAACTAATAAGGATTGGACAGAACATTCATTTGTATTTAAAACCCTGATTTAGTGGACTCTCTTATCTAAGAAATTAAGTTTTGCTCCACAGCCTTGGTGGGATTACCAGTTGAACTAAAGTGCTCTTTGTTTCGTTAGTTCTATAACTGTAACGTTTCTGCATGTTAGACAGAGATTCATCATGAGCAGCCAGAGGGAGAGGAGTTGTGTCCCTCTGATGCTTGGCTCTGAGCTTCTCGCCGGCTGAGTTCGAACAAATAAACTGGTGAAAAGGATAAAGTAAAGAACTGTTTGTAGTGTGGTTATTGATCCGGCAAATTTAAGCTTACACCATAAAAAGTATCCCATCCGGATACTTCACACCTTTGCACAGCTATTCTCTTCTTTTGACTTCAAGAAATAGAACTGTGGACACATCATGGAAACAAGCCTCTCTCTATACTCTCTCTATACTTCCTGCAGCCTCAGTAAATCAGCCAACATAATTAAAGATTCCCAGAACTCCAGACCAGACATTATCGATTATCAACCACCCATCAGGTCGAAGATAAATGAAAACAAAAGAACAGAAAACATACCACCAGACCGAGGGACATTTTCCATTCTGCTGTTATAAGCAAACTGAATATTCCTCAGCATTATAAGATGGACTCTTCACTTCATAATGTAAGTCGACGTGACCTTGCACCATATGTCCACCTGCAGTGGATTTTCTCTGTAACCATAATGCTTTGTTACACTCTGTTAATGTTTTACCATTTTCTACTGTTGTAATTTGTTGATCTGAGAGGATGGTATGCAAGACAAGATTTTCATTAAACCTCGGTACATGACAATAATAAACGATTCCCCACTTTAATTGTGTGGAAATATTAGACAGACTGAGCTTCTCCTCTGGAACTTC
This sequence comes from Mobula birostris, assembly GCF_030028105.1. NCBI lineage: Eukaryota > Metazoa > Chordata > Chondrichthyes > Myliobatiformes > Myliobatidae > Mobula > Mobula birostris. Next base: position 37,205,513 of record NC_092382.1, on the reverse strand, counting down.
TGGAGGAAGATTTCACTGAAGTGTACAAATGTTTGAGAAGCCCAGAAAAACAGAAAAGGCTTCCTTCTTGCATTAATAGGGCTATATACCTCGAAACATTGGCTGCCCTTCGGCAATTTGTAACAGTGGAATAGAGTCAATGAAAAAAATCCCCACCCACAATGAGAGAATGTGACAGATCTGGATGTGTCTCCCTTGTCTGAATGGAATAAAAAATATTAAACAGCACAAACAAGAGAAACAAACCCACAGATGTAAGGCAGTGGTCCCCAACCACTGGGACGCAGACCACTGGAGATGAGAGAGAGTGAGGATGAAGGACACAGAGAGAATGGAAATGATATGATTTGGTGATATGAGTCAGCTGCACCTTTCCTCATTCCCTGTCACACAATGTTGAACTTGAACATCCCCCCTACACCCTCCCCCGTCGGCCGATATTAAACCGGTCCACGGTGCAAAGAAGTTTGGGGAACCCTAACATAAGGAATCATACACATGACGCCAGACCCTGGTGTAGCAAACCCATGCATGACATCAGGCTTGTGGTGGGAGGAGGGAAGGAGAGGGGTAAGATTTTTTGTTCCATGGCTCTCTTCCAGTGAAGGTGGGACCTGTACAGAAAGGACCACAGCAAAAGAGAAGGTTCTCAGGAAACTGAAGATCTGAAGGCAGATAAGTCACCTGGACCTGATGGTTTATGCCCACAGTTCTGAAAGAGGTGGCCAGAGAGATCGTGGAGGCATTAGTAATGATCCTTCAAGAATCACTTGATTCAGGAATGGCTCTGGAAGAATGGAATATTGCAAATGTCACTCCTCTCTTTAAGAAGGGAGAGAGGCAGAAAACAGGAAACTATAGGCCACTCAATCTGACAGTGGTTGGGAAGATGTTGGAGTCGATTGTTAAGGATGTGAGTTCGAGGTACTTGGAGGCACAAGATAAAATAGTCCGGAGTCAGCATTGTTTCCTCAAGGGAAAATCTTGTCTGATAAATTTGTTGGAATGCTTTGAAGAAATAATACGCAGGGTAGACAAAGGAGAATTGGTTGATGTTGTGTACTTGGATTTTCAGGCCTTTGACAAGGTGCCACACGTGAGAACCCTTAACAAACTCTGAGCCTATGTTATTACAGGGAAAAGGTAGTGACTGATTGGCAGGAGGAAGCGAGTGGGAATAGAGACAGCCTTTTCTGGCTTGCTACCGGTTCCTAGTGGAGTTCCACAGGGGTCTATGTTGGGAACAATTCTTTTCATGTTATATGCCAATGATTTGGATGATGGAATTGATGGCTTTGTTGCAAAGTTTGCAGGGAATTTAAAGATAGGTGGAAGGACAGGTCATTTTGGAGAAGTAGGGAGGCTAGAGAAAGATCAGGAAAATGGGCAAGGAAATGGCAGATGGAATACTGTGTCCGGAGGTGCATGATTATACACTTTGCTAGAAGAAATGAAAGGGTTGGCTATTCTCTAAATGGAGAGAATGTACAAAAAAAATCTGAGGTGCAAATGGACTTGGGAGCCCTTGTGCAGGATTCCCTAAAGGTTAATTTGTGCATTCAGTCTTTAGTGAGGAAGGCAAGTATGATATTTGCATTCAGTTCAAGAATATAAAATATAAATACAAAACTAAATATAAAAGTGAGGATGTAATGTTGAGACTTCACAAAGCTCCTGGATTATTCTCAGCAGTTTTGGGCCCCTTATCTCAGAACGGATGTGCTAATACTGGAGAGAGTTCAAAGGAGGTTTACGAAAATGAGTACAGAATTGAATGGCCTGTCACATGAGAATATTTGATGGCTCTGGACCTGTATTCAGAGGAATAAAGGATGATTTCTTTGAATCCTATCAAATGGTGAATGGCCTTGATGGAGTGGATGTGGAGAGGATGTTTCCTGTGTTGGGAGAGTCCAGGACCAGAGGACACAACCTCAGATTAAAGGGGATAGGCGGGCATTCTTTTAGAAAGGATATGGGGGGAATTTCTTCAGCCAAAGAGTGGTGAATCTATGGAATTCTTTGTCATGAGATGCTGTGAATGCCAAGTACTTATGGATATCAAAGGCAGAGGTTCCTAGATTCTTGATTGATGATGGTTTATGGGGAGAAGGAAGGAGACTGGGAATGAGGAAAATTGGAACAGGCATGAATAAATGGCAGAACAGGAGCAATGGGCCAAATGGCCTAATTTTGCTCCTATGTTTTATGGTTTTATGTGGGGGCATCAGAATGACGTCACATATGGGTGAATGTTTGTACTGGAAAGCTGTTTAATGGAGTTTTTTAATGATTTCGGGGAGTGAGCGAAGGAAACCTAATGGGTTTCATTAATGAACCAACATTGTGTGATTTAAAGTCCCCTGCAAGATACCCTGCTCTGCCATGTTGTCCGTAGAGTGGGCAGTGTGGTGCTTGTCTCGAGTTGGGTCACAAAGCTCCAATGTTTCTGAGGAGGACTTCCCAGAGTGATCTGGTCTGGGGTGGTTCAGTCAGTGCAGTGTCTCGTTGTTTTGTATTTTCAGAAACAACAGTTTTACTGATATAAACCGGAATTGCCAGCAGGGTAAAGACAGGTTCATATCAGTTAACTGAAGACCTCTCGTCCCTGTGGTCCTTGTCTCCCGGCAATCTAAACACCCCAACAGTGTAGGTACCCGTTCATCTAAAAGTGAGTGAATCATTCTGATAGTTGATCACTGAGAGGAATTATATTTGTTGGGAACAGCTGGACGATAGGAAGCAGATGATGATGATAGGAAGCTGTTTATTGGAGTCGAGGCCCTGTGCCTCGTGGAGTTCTCCAGAGTTTGGGTAGTGAGTTTGCAGCAAGTAATTTCAAAGAATTACCTCTTTTTGCAAGATAGTAAATATAAGCACCCATCTTTCCCTCTCCACACTTAGAACCGGCCAAAAGCTACTTCAGAAGATGCAAGTTCTTCAAATGAGCAAACACTGAGAGAATGTGCATGAGTTTAAAGAGCTGGGATACTGACAGAATATTACCAGACCTGGAGTGATTGCAACTGGGTCTGACAGAGGCATAACTGATATTTCTGGGCACATTCATTCTCACCTCAACTATTCCCTACCTTACTTTGTACAGATATGTAATGTCTAAAGGACCAGTGTCTGAGTAAATGAGACTCACCAAACTTTCTCCTGGTGAATCAATGGAAACCTTGAGTCAGATGGGTTCTCTCTAGTTTGTGCTCTCAGTCCTCGGGCTGGTTCACTTGCTGCTGTTCCCTCGTCTTCAGTCGTGGTTCACTTCCAGTTGTGGGTTTTTCTTCCAATAAAACTCTCACCGCAGGTCTAACTTTAACATGAAAGATAATGAAGCATGTCAACAATACAAAGGAGAACAAAATATTTCTGCTCACTGAAATCTAAACATTGAAGACAAATATAATGATCTCAGTGAACAAATCTGTAATTGTCCCTGACAAGTCACAAGACTTGATTTGGGATAGGAAGGACTCATCGTTCAGTCATGGTAAGATATGAGATGGAGGAACAGAATTAGGTGATTTGATCCATCGAGTTTGCTCCAGCACTCAACCATGGCTGAGATTTATTCCAACACCATATTCCTGCCTTCCTCCTGTAACCCTGAAGCTACTTAGCAATCATGAATATTTTAATCTTTGCCCTAAATACACACAAATGACAGCCTCAACCACACTCAGTGGCAACAAATTCCACGCATCAGCCATCTTTTGGCTGAAGAAATTTTTCTCATCTCAGTTTCTTTATTCTGAGACTGTGCTGTCAAATCAGACTCTCCGTGTAATGGAAACGTCCTCTCCATGTCCATTGTATCCAGGCTTTTCAGCATTCAGTCAGTTTACTTAACCACACACCTGCTTTCACCACCCCGTTAAATGCTCCTCATTCATAAAGCTGATCATTTCTGAGATTACTCATGTGAACCTTGTGAGCAACAACTACACTGAACACATTTTCACGTATAACAGACAATCAGGAAATGTAAATCATTCCAGGGTGAACGTAATAAAAAGAAACTGGAATCACCGGAATCGCCCAACAGGAGAGAAGCTGCTGTGGGCAGAGCATCAAATTTAACAATTCAGGTTCACAATCTTCTGTCAGAATGCATTCACAATTTTCCATTTTTAGTGCAGACTGCCAGCAACGTGAGTTCCTGTTTGATTTCCACTGCCTGACAGACAGGTGACAGTGAGGAGGAATTTCCATACACAGTTTGAACACTGAACCCCCAGGTCTATTTCTACTGGTGTAAACACAGAACAGCCCATTTGATCACAGCCTCTCCTTGTGAGGGATGGAATACAAACTCATTCGCTCCTCAGATTAACAGCCATTTCTTCCAAAGGAACTCCAGATATGAACATTTGATCCCAGACCAGAAATATTCGTTCAACACCTCATAAACCTGGGTCCATTTTACTTGGATCTAAAACTGTGATATCCCAGGACCCAACCTCACAGAGCCACACAGCTGGACCTGCCACTTACCCACACCGAGAGTCTCACACATCATCCCCACATCTCAGACTGGGTGGTGCAGTCAGGGATTCCCCCACAACCAATGTCCAGCTGCTTGAAATTTCTGCTTCATTGCATAAGGATGACCACCCAGCCCCATCTGTAGAAGCAGTGAACAATGTCAAAGCCAAAACACCAATAGTTCCATATCCCTGGAATGCCAATCACAGGATTATAGCCCAAGCACCAACATCTCCCAGTACTCTTTGCTGCCAGTAAAATGCTGCAGTGTGTCAGCCAGTCACAGTTCAATAACTAGCACCTCCACACCAATGCACAACAGAACTGGAACCTGATGACCCTTTGGCATTCCAGCTCACAAAAACTGATTCCAGAAATAACTCAGCGAGGCCAAAGCTGTAAAAGAACACTCACAATGAAGACAAGTGTTAGAAGAAAGATTGCTGATATATATCATTGAAGAGGTGTAATGTAGGGTGGACCAAGGTTGACCCAGATGGTTGATATACATCACTGAAGTTGGGGGAGAGAGAGACTGGACAGAGGTTGAACAAGATGGGCAGGGAATGAGCAAATGGAACCAGGTGGAGAAGAGTTCAAGAAGAATCAATGATGGTTCTCCAGCAATACACAGATACAGAATTAATAGTAAACACTACCATATAAAAGATCTTAAAATGACGAAGTTAGAACAAACAATAAGAACTTTGGCATTTACAATTTGACCCTCACCAAATTTTTATCAGCACACCATAGAAAGTTTCCCATCTGGACACTTCAACCCCTTGCATGGTAACGACTCTGCCCGTGACTGTGAGGAACTGCAGAGACTTTTGGATACAGATCAGCACATCACAGAAACCATTCTCTCCCCTAGACTTCCCAGTCCCTCGGTAAGCAGGCAGTGAAATCAAACATCCCCTCAACCTGGGACGTTCCTTCTCACCCACCCTAGTCAGGGAGAAGACACAACAGCCATAATGCTCAAGGACAAATGCGAGGAGCCTCAGGAATCGAGGCGAGTTGGGAGAAGTTAACGGGACTCAGTGGCCAACATCAGATTTCCCAACACAATATGGACGAAGCATCACCACACATCCTGGGTCTTTGAGACAATAACACGTGATCTTGCGTCGCACAGCAGAGGGCGGGGCAAATCTGCGGGAAGCAGCCTCACGTGACCTGTTGGCGGGACTGCCATTTCAATTCTGCGGAAATAGACAGCCTGGGCTGCTGGTTTGAATCGTTCAATGCAGATTCAGTGAAGTCTGCGCATTTTTGACGAGCCCAGATAACTGGGTACTAAATGAGTAATCGGCCCTCAGTTCCGGGCTCACGGCCAACATCGGATCTCCCCGCTCGGGATCGGTCTCTATACTCACAGATGGGAAAGTGACATCTTCGGCCCGCAAACAGTGATCCCGACGCCCAGGTCTCCGACTGAGAAAGCGAGGACGCTTTCCCAAATCCGCAGACGACCCGCTTCGGCACTGAGCAGGGAAGAAAACACTGCCCAACCAGCATTGTGAGCATGCGCGAAGTGATTATTGCATCATCCGGAGGGCGGGGCCTCGGAAACAGACGCGCAGATACTGCCCATCTGTGGTTAAATGGGAGGGGCGAACGGGATCACGTGACCGGTGTGTGTGTGTGTGTGTGTGTGTGTGTGTGTGTGTGTGTGTGTGTGTGTGTGTGTGTGTGTGTCTCTCTCTCTCTCTCTCTCTCTCTCTCTCTCTCTCTCTCTCTCTCTCTCTTTCTCTCTCTCTCTCTCTCTCTCTCTTCCTTCTCCTCCTCCTCCTCCTCCTCCTACCCTCCAACCCCACCCCAGGCAAAGCATTCCAGCTACCCATCACTCTGTGGAAATAAACAAACTTGCCCCTCACATCTCCTCTCACCTTAAATGTATTAGACATTTCAACCCTCAGGAAAAATATATTGTCTGTCCACTCTATCTATTCCTCTCATCATCTTATAAACGTCATTCCAGTCTCGCCTCAGCCTGCGCCGCCCTGGGTGTCCAACCTCTCGTTACAGCTCATGCCCTCTAATCCAGGCAGTATCCTGGTAAACTTCTTCTGCGCCCTCTCCAAAGTCCCGACATCCTTCCGAGAATGGGGGCGACCAGAACTGTATGAGATACTCCAGATGTGGTCTAACTAGTTTTATAAAGCTGTGTTATGAACTGTAACGATTTAGAAACGAACCAGCAGCAATACAGTTCACACTGGAATCTGGTTTTGATGTTAAATCCACTATCTTTACTAGTATCTACTTATAATGTAGTAACTTAACGAAATAAAGGAAAGTTTACAGTGTTATGTGTATATATGTGTAAATATAACTCCCAAACTATCGAGTCTGAGGGAACAAAGCTTAGAGTCTTCAGATGGTAAAGTAGGAAAATTCAGTAATCCACGGAATAAATGATGGGAGAGAGATATTTGTAATCCAGGGTGAAACGTAGAGAAAAGGCCGTTACATCAAAATAGCCGTCTTCGAAGTTCTTATCCGTTGAATCCGTCCACATACAAGTTATCAGCGAAAGTGACCTGTCACAGGAATACCGTCTTCCAGGGGTTACCACACAACACACCCAGGCAAGGGTTAACACAAGCGGTCCCCCAAAATATTCCAAAAATTCACTCCTATGGATTATACGAAGTGATAGCCACACACATTCGTTGTGGTTCCCTGTACCGATGATCAAGAGCATAGGAGAGTTCCAAGCCTCAGCTGTGACAAACTGAAGCTATCAGCTTTTCCAGTCCCTCTCTCTCTCTCTCTCTCTTTAGACTGGCCGACTGCCTGTCTGCAGATCGCTCTCTCTCTCTTATGGTTAAATCCACAGTCAGCGCCGTCAGCCTGTGACTGACGTCATAGCCCCGCCTCCTCACTCCGGCGCTCTTAAAGACACAGTCACAGTCCGACCGCAGGCTCGCAACAGCCGCAACACAACTTCCCGACTTTTCAACTCAGTGCTTCAACTAATAAAGACAACCACGTCATTTGCCTTCTTAACCACCCGATCAATCTGTGCAGTCTCTTTCAGGGAGCGATGAGCTTGGAGTCTAAGATCCCTCTGATCATCACCACTGTTCAGTGTTTTGAGTTTAACAGTGTACTGTCTCATACATTCGACCTACCGAGCTGCCAAGATGATCATCACTAATCAAATCTCACTGAGATTTCTCAGGTCCTGTTGAATTTATTGCCAAGTGCACAAGTACGGGAAGGTGCAGGCACAGAGAAACACTGACTTGTGGCAGCATCGCAGGCAAGTACATTCAGATAACACACGGAACACAAATTATACGATTCGCTGTCAGTAGCAATATATAAATATGATTTATGTCATTAACAATATATAAAATACAGTACATTCTGTCATGATCAAAATTAAAATGTGCGATAACAGACTTGGAAGTGTTGAATTTGATCCCTGTCTCCATTCCTCCTGTAGTCCACAACCAGCTCCTTTGTTTTTGTCACCATGAGGGAGAGGTTGTTTTCTTGACACCACTGTGTCGGGGTGATGACTTCTTCTCTGCAGGCTGCCTCGTTATTATTTGAGATTAGGCCAATTAATGTAGTGTCCTCAGCCAACTTAATTGGCAGATTGGAGCTGTGGGTGGCGACACAATTCATGGGTGCACAGAGAGGGCCAAGGAGAGAACGCTGTGGGGTATGTGTGCTGAGGGTCAGAGAAACAGAGGTGAGGGAGCACACTCTTACCACCTGCCGGCGATCTGACAGGAAGTCCAGGATCCAGCTACACAAGGCAGGGTGAAGGCCGAGGTCTCTGAGCTTCTTGTCGATACTTCACGACTTCGTATGGCTACTGCTCTGCCCATGACTGCAAGGAACTGCAGAGAACTTTGGAGAGCAGAGAACATCCGAGAAACAAGCCTCCCCTCCATGGACTCTTCCTACACTTCCCCTGCCTCGGAAAAGCAGGCTATGTACACAAAGATCCTCACAACCTGGACATTCTTGCTGCAAACCCGCTCCCCCATCGGGGAAGAGATACAAAAGCCTTAAAGCGCGAACCACCAGGCTTAAGGACGGCTTCCTGTCTGCGGTTATAAACCAAATGAATGGTCTCCAGTTCGATAAAATGGACTCGACCTCACAATGTAACTCGACGTGACCCTGCACCATATGTCTATCTGCACTGCACTTTCTCTGCAGCCATAATGCTTTGTTACAGTTATTGTTTTGACATATATCAGCTCAATGTACTTTTATAATGTACAGATCTGGTGACTGAAGGCAGCTGCAGGTTCATGAGGGACTGTTACTGTCAGATTCTCCAGTTCTTGCGGCTGCTCATCGCACCCAGGACTGAACCCTGGTCACTGAGCATTGGAGGAGTCCGTTCTGCTGATGGTAGCCTTAAACTGGACTGATGGTTAATATTGTGAATCTGTGAAAGATAAATCAGTTCTGTATCAAATCCCATGTCTCAGGTACTTACTGTCTCTACCACACTCACAATGTACACTAGAGAGGCCACTCCTCCCATCTGGTCCCTGCCCATGTTTCTGTTCCATATCAGTATATCAAAATCTATCCCTGCCGTTCCCCTCTCACTCTCCCTGTGATGACAGGTTGCAACTAGTCATCACTCCGTGGGATAAGAGATTTCCCTTGAATTTCAGAGGATCATAGAAATATGCAGCACATTACAGACCCTTTGGCCCACAATGTTGTGACGACGTGCAATTTACTCCAGAAACTGCGTAGAATTTACCTACCGCACAGCCCTCTATTTTCCTAATCTCCACGTACCTATCTAAGAGTCTCTTAAAAGACCCTATTGTATCAGACTCTACCACCGTCACTGGCAGTGCATTCCACACACACACACCACACTTTGTTCAAAAAACTTAGCTCTGACATCTCCTCTGAACCTACTTCCAAGCAGCTTAAACATAACCCCCCACCCCACCCCGTGTTAGCCATTTCAGCCCTGGGAAAAGACTCTGGCGATCCACACGACCAATGTCTCTCATCATTTTGTACACCTACATGGATTTCCTGCATGCTTCTCTCCAGGCTGAATAACACGATGAGCTCACAGTGGTTTCAACGTTCTTCAGGGCTCTGGACTATGGTGGTTAAGCTCCTTCTTCCCTGCTTTTTTCAGCGCTTTGTGTCATTTTCAATCATTTGAAAGGACTGTGCCATAGACAGCTGGGTTGTTGCAATGCGCCTCTAAAGTCTGACAGCAGATGAGCCAGTGAATCTTCGATGGTGCAGAGTCAGAAACCAAAGAGTTACCAGCCTGAGTCAGGGCTTTGGGGCTCCAGAAAGAGATGGGGTCTAGACTTTACAAGGAGGAGGAGGAAGAGGAATCAGACCAGCAGGACGTGGCCACAAATAAAAGATCAGAAACATATTGAAACTGTTTCATTGAAAAAAAAGTGGTTAATTTCTTCAAAACACTGGAGGAAATCAACAGATCAGGCCGCAACTGTGGAGAGGAATACGTTTAAGCCGAGACCCTTCAGCATGCCGAGTCTGTGTACTTTTCTGCTTAGTTGCTGCCTGAACTGCAGAGTTCCTCCAGCATTTTTGTGTGTATGTGTTTATATTTCCAGTAACCGCAGAATTTCTTTTGTTTTATATCTGCATTTCTAAGAAGGTTCTACTTTGGCATTAGACACGTGGAAAGTTTGTTAATATTAAGTGTATTGTTTATGGGAGCTGCTTTGTGCGTTAAAACAGCACTGAGTTTTCCCACGCACAAAAAAAGAGGTCTGGACATAGAGCTGGTGCTTGCAGAAACCTTTAATGGAAGCGTGTTTACCCAGAAGGCTCTGCGAACAATATTCGCCGTCGCTGAAGCACCGATCGAACGCATAGGCTGTTCCCGAATATCGCGCATGCGCGCAGTGCACAAAGGCCTCGAGAAGTCTGCTCCAGGTAAGAGATATTCCCCGGCTGCGGGTGGGAATTTTCAACACCGAATTCGGGACAATTGCTGTGAGCTCCGGACACCGTGGCCCGCAAGCCCGGGATAGTCCTGCTCTCTTCCCTCTCTCTCAGCACCACGATCCGCCCGGGGGAGATTCCGGCTGATGAGGGAATGGGAACTGATGGATCTCTCACACAGAGTTGAACTCCAGCTATCTAAATGCAAGGATTAGGAACTCGGAGAAAGGGGACAAAATCTTTTACATCAGCTGTTAAGAAAATCACCTTTGTTCTGCCTCCAATCACAAACAAGGGATAATCTGCAGATATTGAAAATCCAGACAACACACACAAAATGCTGGAAGAACTCAGCATTAGTACTCCTTTCCATAAATGCTGCCCGGCCTGCTGAGTTCCTCCAGCATTTTGTGTGTGTTGCTTGTTCGACCTCTTCTTGTTCTGGACCTTTTTACCCGTGAGGACATGTTTTGATCCATTCACTCTGTGAAAATAATGATATCAAACACCTTTGTCCTGGGCAACAAATAGCTTTCACATCACGAATGTGCCAGACTCCAATGAGACAGAATACTGCCCTTCATTTCATATGCATTGGCCGTCAGTCACCTGGGGGAGGGTTCAGGGGAAATATTTATGTACAATACAGAAACTGGTGTTACCTGTGTGTGTTGTGACGATGCAAAAGTTGCTGGAGAATTTGCAAGTGGGAGGAAGTGGAGTGATATTTGGAAATCTGACTTTTTAAAGTGTCATTTAGCAAGCAAATCAGATATGGACGATGTGCAATAGCTGGAGTGAGAAAATCCTTCATAACCCTTTACGGGCCTGCTACATAGATTGTGTGAGAGTGCAGATGAACTTGATCAAACCCAGAGGATGTCTTATTAACAGTGATTTGCTAACTGTTAAAATAAATAACTCTGTATTTAAAATTCAGTGTGCACATATTGTTGTTACTGGGTAAAAATTGCACAGCACAAGATTTTTTGGCACACCGATCATTACAAATGAGGGGACGTTGGTGGGAAGGTGGGGAGACTTCCAGTGTCCTTGACACCCTCACGTACAAGATGTGCATCCGGCTGCAGCTTGTAACCCTGCACGTTAGGGAGTTGGAGCTGGAAATGGATGAATTCCAGATCATCTGGGATAGATATGACATGAAGAGCGGTGAGTTACACCCAAGGTGCAGGACACAGGAAACTGGGTGAGAGTCAGGAAGGGGAATGAGGTTAAATAGCCATCGCAGAGTACTCATGCGGCCATTCCACACTACAACAGGTAGACCACTGTAGAAACTGTTGTGGGGTGGGGGTGATTACCAAGCAGAGCAATGTCAAAGGGTTGATAGAGGATTTGTTAGTTCAGGAATTAAAACTAGCAGAGATCAAATATCCTAGTGGTAAGTCTTGCTAGTGCTAGTGTGTGGTGGGGGGAGGTGGAATTAAAGTTCCAGAGGGGATTAGAGTCAGACTACCAGAACAGATAGTGGAGAGGGCGAATTGAAATAACTTGTATCCTTAATATACATGAGGAGTAGAAATCTTTATATTATTTCTCCATCTAAATGTGCAATGTGTAATTTATAGTAATTTATAATAAATAGTTTGTACATAGGACAGTCATTATAACATAGAAATACAGCTGCATCAGCGTGAATTAATCAGTCTGATGTCCTGGTGGAAGTAGCTGTCCAGGAGCCTGTTGGTCCTGGCTTTTATGCTGTGGTAACATTTCCTGGATGGTAGCAGCTGCAACAGTTTGTGGTTGGGGTAACTCGGGTCCCCAATGATCCTACGGGCCTTTTTACGCACCTGTCTTTGTAAATGTCCTGAACAGTGGGAAGTTCACATCTACAGATGCACTGGGCTATCCGCACCACTCTCTGCAGGCTCCTGCAATTGAAGGAAGTACAGATCCCATACCAGGCAGTGATGCAGCCAGTCAGGATGCTCTCAATTGTGCCCCTATAGAAAGTTCTTAGGCATTGGGACCGATACTAGACTTCCTCAAGCATCTGAGGTGAATGGGGTGCACAGCCACATATCACACAGCCAGTATGTACAGACCACATGAGATCCTCAGTGGTGTTTATGCCGAGGAATTTAAAGCTGTTCACTCTCTCAACCCCAGATCCATTGATGTCAATAGTGATCAGCCTGTCTCCATTCCTTCTGCTGTACAGCCGTCCCCAACCACCGGGCCACAAAGCATGTGCTACAGGGCCGGGAGGAAACGATATGAGTCAGCTGCACCTTTCCTCATTCCCTGTCACGCACTGTTGAACTTGAACATTGGGTTGTTAACTGTCCCTTATTTGCTGGGACATCTCGTATATTGGGCTGAATTGGTTTGTCCCATATGGATTGTCCCGTATTTCCCCCGCTAAGGTAGAGTGTTCCTATGAAACCATTCATGCCGGAATGGCGTGAAGCGAAGAAGCAATTACCATTAATGGGAAAAATTTATGCGCATTCCCAGACCCAAAAAATAACCTACCAAATCATACCAAGTAACATATAAAACCTAAAATAACACTAACATATAAAAACGTAGTAAAAGCAGGAATGATATGATAAATACACAGCCTATATAAGGTAGAAATAATGTATGTACAGTGCAGTCGGGAAGATTAAGCCAAAGCCGATTTGTGGTAAAAAAAAATGGCACGTACGCACATGCACACACAGTGTCCGCGCAAGGCTTCATGGTCATTGTAGTCTTTCTCGGGGTAAACACAAGTGACCCATATTTGACTGCTACTTTTGTCCCTTATTTGGGAGTGAGAGAGTCGGTAACCCTAACTGTAAAAGACATGTTGAGGTGAGTTTAACCCTACTTGAACACTGCCCACCCCCCGCCCCCCAGGTCGGCCGGTCCGCAAGAATATTCTCAATTTTTCACCGGTCTGCGGTGCAAAAAAGGTTGGGGACCCCTGCTGTAGTGCACAACCAGTTCTTTTGTTTTTGTGACATTGAGGGAGAGGTTGCTTTCTTGACACCCAGACAGATGTTGCTCAGACAAAGTCATCAATCAAAAGGTTGAGCATGGTGTGATGAATGTGCTGAGCTGTGTATATCACAATGCAGGAAGCATCATAGGAAAGCCAGATGAGCTCAGGGCATGGAAACATGATATTATAGCCATTTCTGGGACTTGGTTGCACCCAACAGTCTGAGGGATTTTGAGGAACGAATTTGTAGAGAGATCGCAGACCATGCCAAGAAACAAAGGTTGATTCAGTCAGTGATTATAACTTTCCATATATTGACTGGGACTCCCATACTTAAAAAGGACTAGATGGGGTAGAGTTTGTCAAATGTGCCCTTAATCAGTACATAGAACTCCTGACGTCAAAGTATGCAATAGGCTGTCAGGGAATGATCCAGGGCTGGTGACAGAAATTAGTGATCATAATGCTATGAGATTCAAAGTATATATGGAAAAAGAGAGGTTTGGACCATGAGTTGTGATTCTAAATTGGAGAAAGATTAATTTTGATGGTATCAGAAAGGATCTAGAGGAACAGATTTGTAGAGAGATTGCAGACTATGCCAAGAAACAAATGTTGATGTAGTAAGTGATTATAACTTTCCATATATTGACTGGGACTCCCATACTTAAAAAGGACTAGATGGGGTAGAGTTTGTCAAATGTGCCCTTAATCAGTACATAGAACTCCTGACGTCAAAGTATGCAATAGGCTGTCAGGGAATGATCCAGGGCTGGTGACAGAAATTAGTGATCATAATGCTATGAGATTCAAAGTATATATGGAAAAAGAGAGGTTTGGACCATGAGTTGTGATTCTAAATTGGAGAAAGATTAATTTTGATGGTATCAGAAAGGATCTAGAGGAACAGATTTGTAGAGAGATTGCAGACTATGCCAAGAAACAAATGTTGATGTAGTAAGTGATTATAACTTTCCAAATATTGACTGTGTCTGCCATACTGTAAAAGGTCTAGCTGGGGTAGAGTTTTTCAAATGTGTCCTTAATCAGCATGTAGAATTCCCAATGTAGAAGTGTGCAATAAGATATTGGGAAATGATCCAGGGCTAGTGATGGAAATTAGTGTATGGGAACACCTTGTATCGACTGATCATAATGCCATGAGATTCCAAGTAAATATGGAAAAGAGAGACCTGGACCACGGGTTGAGATTCTAAATTGGAGAAAGGTCAATTTTGATGGTATCAGAAAGGATCTGACAAGTGTGGATTGGGACAGGCTGTTTTCTGGCAAAGGAGTACTTGGTAAGTGGGCATCCTTCAGAAGTGGAATTTTGATGTGTAGAGTTTGTATGAGCCTGCCAAATTAAAAGTTGAAGGTAACTGGTTCAGAGAATCTTGGTTTTCCAGAGATATTAAGGCCCCAGATATCTTGTTCCTCTGAATGCCTCAGACTGTTGGATGCTACCAAGTCTCATTAATAACTGCAAATCATAATTCAATGCCCTGAGCATATCTGATTTTTTTAGTAGTTGTCTTCTGTTAGTTTTAAAAACTTTCCAATAGTTTTTGTTCTATTATTTGCCATCTCTTTGACTTTTATGTTGGCTTTGGCTTCTCATTTCAGCCACGGTTGTATCCTCCTGCCTTTCCAATGCTTCCACTTCTTTGGAATGTATCTATCACTCACCTCCTGAAATTCTCCCAGAATCTCCAGAAATTGCTGCTCCATCATTAATCCTACCAGTCTCCCCTTCCAATCAAGTTTGGCCGGCTCCTCTGTCATAGGGACATGGAGAGGATCTGTTAAACAGGCCATTCAGCCCATCGAGACAATGCCTAAAATATTTAAACTCTCTGATGCAACGTCCCACACTGGGACCACAGCCCTCCATACCCCTACCATCCAGGTACCCATCCAAACTTCTCTTAAATAGTCAAATTCAGCTGGCACGAGCCACTTGTGCTGGCATCTCATTCCACACTGTCACAACCATTTCAGTGAAGAGTTTTTTCTACATGTTCCTCTTAAATTTTCACCTTCCCCATTTGCCCATGACCTCTGGTTGTCATCGCACCCAACCTCAGTGGAAAAATCCTGCTTGCATTTACCCTATCTAAACCCTCATAATTGTGTATACTTCCTACAGTTTCTATCTTTAACTTTTATTCTGACAAGCACATATCCAAAATTTTTCAAAATTTTGCTTTAAAGGCCTCCCATTTACCATAAAGCAGCCTGTCCCAGTCCACAGTTGCCAGATCCGAGTGTCATAATTCCAGGTGTTGATCCATGCCCTGAACAAATCTGCCTTTCCTACGATTCTCCTGGTATTGAAATATACAGGGTTCAGCATATTCACTGCACCATGCTCAACTTTTTCATTTCTGACTTTGTCTGAGATCTGAACAACATCTGTCTCCAAAACCCCTCCACTCTCTGCTCTGTTATTCAGACTCCCATTCCACCTTCAAATTTAGTTTAACACCCCCGCCACATCCCACCTCCCACCATGCAGCTCTATCACCCCTTTGGCTTTCATCTCCCAGATCAATAAAAAGCTGGTGCATACCAGGTACAGACAGATCGGAACAAATGGGGTACTTATGAAGTACATGAAATTCAAGTGAACACTTATGAAAGAAATAAAAGAAGGCATAAGGTTGCCCCAGCAGACAAGGTGAAGGAGAATCTTCATGGATTCTGCAGATATGTTAAGAGCAAAAAGATTGCAAGGGAAAAAAATAATCTTCAGCAAGATCAAAATGATAATCCATATGAGGAGACAAATTAGATGTGGGAGATTTTTTTGCATCCGTATTTACTCAGGAGATGGACACAGAGTCTATGGAAGTGAGGCAAAGCAGCATCAACTTCATGGACCCTGTACAGATTACAGAAATTGAGGTGTTTGCTGTCTTATGGCAAATTAGCGTCGATAAATCCCCAGGGCTTGACAAGTTTTTCCCTGGGACCCTGCAGAAGACAGGTGCAGAAATTGTCGAGGCCCAAGCACAGATATATAATTCACCCTTCGTGACAGGTGATGGACTGGAGGATTGGAGGACAGCCAATGTTGTTCTGCTGTTCAAGAAAGTCTCTAAAAATAAATGAGGAAATCTTATGTTGGTGAGCTTGACATCAGTAGGGGGAAAGTTATTGCAACACGTGCAGGAACCAGATGTATAAGTATTTGGATAGATGTGGACTGATTAAGTATAGGCAGCATGGCTTTGTGCATGGCAGGTCACGTCTAGCCAATCTTACAGATTTTCTCGAGGAAGTTATAAGGAAAGTGGATGAAGGCAAAGCAGTGGATGTAGTCTACATGGACTTTTGCAAAGCACTTGACTAGGTCTCGTATGGGTGATTGGTCAAGAAGTTTCAGTCACTCAGCACTTAAGATTAGACATTAAATTGGATGACGCACTGAAGCCAGAGTGTGGTAGCAGATGTTTGTCTCTCTGACTGCAACCTGTGACTGGTGGTGTGCCATAGAGATCAGTGCTGGGTCTGTTATTGTTTGTCATCTATATCAGTAATCTGCAGTGAGGAAGGTTTTCAAAGCTTGCAGAGGGATTTGGACCAGCTGGAAAAATGGGCTGAAAAGTGGCAGATGGAGTTTAATACAGACAAGTGTGAGGTATTGCATTTTGGAAGGACAAACCAAGGTAGAACATACAAGGTAAATGGTAAGGCACTAAGGAGTGCAGTAGAACAGAGTGATCTGTGAATACAGATACAAAATTCCCTATAAGTGTCATCACAGGTAGATAGGGTCATAAAGAGAGCTTTTGGTACATTGGCCTTTATAAATCAAAGTATTGAGTATAAGAGTTGGAATGTTATGGTGAGGTTGTATAAGGCATTGACGAGGCTGAATTTGGAGTATTGTGTACAGTTTTGGTCACCTAATTACAGAAAGGATATTAATAAGGTTGAAAGAGTGCAGAGAAGGTTTACAAGGATGTTGCCGGGACTTGAGAAACTGAGTTACAGAGAAAGGTTGAATAGGTTGGGACTTTATTCCCTGAAGCGTAGAAGGATGAGGGGAGACATGATAGAGGTATGTACAATTATGATTGATATAGATAGAGTGAATGCAATCAGGCATTTTCCACTGAGGCTAGGGGAGAAAAAAAAAAGAGGACATGGGTTAAAGGTGAGGGGGGAAAAGTTTAAAGGGAACATTAGGGGGGCTTCTTCACACAGAGAGTGGTGGGAGTATGGAATGAGCTGCCAGACGAGGTGGTAAAAGCGGGTTCTTTTTTAACATTTAAGAATAAATTGGACAGATACATGGATGAGAGGTGTATGGAGGGATATGGTCCAGGTGCAGGTCAGTGGGACGAGGCAGAAAATGGTTCAGCACAGCCAAGAAGGGCCAAAAGGCCTGTTGCTCTAATGTTCTATGATAACATGGTTAGCTGGAGCAGCAAATTTGTGGATGAAACCGAGACTGGGGGTTTAGCAGACTGTGCGAGGACTATCATGGCTTTGCAGTGCAAACTGGAGCAGCTGGAAAAATGGCCTGAGAATTGGAAAATAGAATTTAATGCAGACAAATGTGAGGTGTTGAACTTTGGTAGGACCTACAAATGTAGATCTTTCTCAGTGGCTGGTAGGGCATGGAGGAGTGTTGTTGAAGAAAGGGATCTGGGAATACAGGTGTATATTTTAGTGGAAGTGGTGTCACAGTTCGATAGGGACAGAAGGAAAGATTTTGGCACATTGGTCTTCATAAATCAAAGTACTGAGTACAGGAGGTGGATGTTATGTTGACTTTGTACAAGACATTGGTGAGGCCTAATCTGGAGTATTGTGTGCAGTTTTGGTGACCTACTTACAGGAAAGATGTTAAAGAAGTTGAAAGAGCTCAGAGAAAATTTGCAAGGATGTTGCCAGGTCTGGAGGATTTAGGTTATGAGGAGAGATTGAACAGGCCAGGGCTTTATTCCTTGGAATGTAGAAGATTAAGGGGAGATTTGATGGAGGTGTACCAAAATTATGAGGGTTATAGATAGGGTAAATGCAAACTGGGATTGGGTGGGACTACAACCAGAGGCCATGGGTTAAGGGTGAAAGGTGAAATGTTAAGGGGAACATGAGGGGAAACTTCCTCACACAGAGGGTCATCTAGGTGTGGAATGAGCATCCAGCACAACTGGTGTATGTGAGCTCAATTTCAACATTTATGAAGTTTGTATAGGTACTGGGATTGTAGGGGTATGGGAGTGGAAAGTTTAAATAGTTCAACACCAACTATATGGGCCAAAGGGCCTGTTTCTGTGTTGTACTTTTCTATGACTGTGACAAGAACCTTCAGTAATACTAATATTCACTCGAATTCCTTTTAACAGCTGTGCAGACCAACCATACATCTGAGTAGGAGATATTTACATGGCATTAAAACTGTGGCACTTTCAGTTAACAGTACATGAAGAAAATCTGAGCTGCACATTAACAAAGGCTATTTGTGTGAGAGTGCTTCAGTTACTGTGAGGCCAGGCAATGCCGCTCAGGCAGAACAGGGAATAACACCAATGGAGAGAGTCAAACCGAACCAGGTCACAGATTGGAGTTGGCAGAAATGCCCCATTCTTATAGAGACAGGAAGAGCATCAGAGAATTTGATGGTCATTCCAGTCGCCAGCACTGTGACCAGCTAGAAGATGATTTCTCTCTCCAACTTGGGTTGAACTTCACATTAATAGTGCGATGTCACACTTTGGCAAATAAAGTGATCTTATCTGAAATGTTATCCTTCACCCATTGATGGATTTTGTAAATTTTTTTTCAGGTTTAAAAAGGACAGGGAATTTGTCTTTGGGAATCTCGAACACGGCACGCCAATTTTGCTGTCTCTGTCTCGATATTTAAGAAGTGGAGCAAGGGATTCACTCGATCATCTTTCCTGCTCAGTCTGTGGGGAGGGATTCACTCGATCATCTGACCTAATGGCTCACCAGTCAGTTCACACCGGGGAGTGGACGTTCTCTTGCTTGGACTGTGGGAAGAGATTCACTTGCTCATCTAAACTGAAGGTACATCAGAGAGTTCACGCTGGAGAGAGGACGTTCACCTGCTTAGTCTGTGGGGAGGGATTCACTCAGTCATCCAACCTACAGAGTCACCAACGAGTTCACACTGGGGAGAAGTCATTCACCTGCAAAGACTGTGGAAAGAGATTCACTAAGTCATCCACCCTATTGGCACACCAGTCAGTTCACACTGGGGAGAGGCCATTCACCTGCTCAGAATGTGGGAAAGGATGCACTCAGTCATCTGATCTGCTGGTACACCAGCGAGTTCATACTGGGGAGAGGCCATTCACCTGCTCAGACTGTGGGAAAAGATTCAGTCATTCATCCAACCTAATGGCGCACCAGCGAGTTCACACTGGGGAGAGGCTGTTTACCTGCTCAGTCTGTGGGAAGAGATTCACTCGGTCATCCAACCTAATGGTGCACCAGCGAGTTCACACTGGAGACAGGCCTTTCACCTGCTCAGACTGTGGAAAGGGATTCGCTCGGGCATCTCACTTACTGACACACCAGTCAGTTCACACTGGGGAGAGGCTATTCACTTGCTCAGACTGTGGGAAGGCATTCACACATTCATCCAACCTACAGAGACACCAGCGAGTTCACACTGGAGAGAGGCCATTCACCTGCTCAGACTGTGGGAAGGGATTCACTCGGGCATCTCACCTACTGAGACACCAGTCAGTTCACACTGGGGAGAGGCCGTTCACCCGCTCAGAATGTGGGAGAGGATTCATTCAGTCATCCGAACTATTGGCACACCAGTCAGTTCACACTGGGTAGAGGCTGTTCACCTGCTCAGACTTTGGGAAGAGATTCTCTCAGTCACCTCAACTGTATGTGCATCATTCAGTTCACACTGGGGAGAGGCCGGTCAAGTGCTGTAAATGTGGGAAGAGATTCACTTAGTAATCTAACCTTGTGACATATTACCGGGTTCACACTTGGGAGAAAGTTTCAATAAGCTGTATGCTGGATATTTGTCTATCACTGTTGCTGATGCAATTTCGAGAGTGACTGTCGGTGCTGAACTCTGCAATTATTGCTGCTGCTCACCACACCCAGTTCTGCACCCTGGTCACTGGGCATGGGAGGAGTTTCTTCTGCTGCACATTCACCTTTACTGGGACTGGAATTTAATATTCTGTGTAGTGTTCTTAGTAATATTAGTTGGACTGTTAACTGTTAATTGCTAATTACAAAATGGCTTCTCTGAAGTGTTATACTAAAACGGCTTCCCGTACTGTTTACTGCTGAGTAAGGGGTTCTCTGTAACAGCATGTTTGGGTTATAATTAGTGATAATGGAAATTGTATTCATTTGCCAGCCAATGGAAGTCATGTTATGCTATCTTGCATGTGTGTGCTGAGCTGAGGATCGGGGGCATTTTCAGGAGGCAAGCGGAGAGGACGGATGTGTGGGGAACGGACAGCGGTTCCAGGGCGGCAGATACCAGACCTCGGGGGTTCGGATGGTGGCCGGAGTCTTGGAAGGACATTGTGGATGGAATTGGAGGCGTGAGCTCCAACGTATGAAAATATTATGTGCACATATTATGTGAAAATATTATGTGATAAGTTACTTATGTGGCGCCTTTTCTTTTAGTTGTTTCTACTAACCCATCATTACGAATTGATATAAAGTATGTTCCGGTGGGATGAAAGACGTTACATTGTGGGGGCTCGTCCAGGATTTGAATTCTGTCAGATACAGAGTAAGCCACCGGGTTTAAATTAGGGGAGATGGACTCGGATAAGATTGAACTTTGGTGTGAGATTGATGATGTCCCAGTTAATCATGCCTGTGTACTAAGGGGGTGGACATACGTACTCCGGACGATGTGTTAATTCGATGTTTGACTATGGTCAGAGCTATCGGTAAGGTTGAGATTGTAAGCAGAAATATTGGTAAAATGTGGGACTCAGCCTTTGTGCTGGTACAGACGGGCGCTGACGTCAAGGAATTGGGACTGCAGCCGTGTATCAGTGACGTAGGTGAGGCGGGTCTATGGGGCGTGCACACTGTCATGGAGGAAGGGTTTGAAGGGACACCAGTAGCATTGCCCGCAGCTTGGGGCGCAGATTTTAGAAAGCGGGTCAGTCGTTTTTGAAGGATGAAGGAAGGGAGTGGTCAGATTTTGAGAATGTAATTGATTCTCATTCCCCACGGAAGGGGGAAGGCTCTGAGTTGGCTTCAGCCATTATCTCCCTGGTGACCAGGGCGGGGGGTCCACGTCAGAAGTTAAGAGCCACGTCAGAAGTTAAGAATTTTCTCAGGGAGGGCTCCCATTCCCGAAGGGAAAGATGATGATGAAACCTGGGCAGAACATACTTCTCAGCTGCTCGGTGAGTGGCAGTGTTCTGAGGAGGAGAAGCGGCAAAGATTGGGAGAAAGTTTGAGAAGGGTGGCAGCTGAGGTGGTAAAAGGCGTGGAAGTTAACCAGCCCTTGGCTTCCTGGAAGGAGTATCTGGAAGCATTCATCGTCTGAACCCTCAGTGCCTAGGTGGCACATGGGGCCTCCACAAGGGTCTAGAAGCATTCGAGGAGGCTTTTGGGCTAACTGGGGGCAGGGTGGAGCTTTTAGGGGGAATTCAGAATTTGTGTCAGGATAAAGGGGAAAAGCTTTCTGAGTATCTTTTCCGGCTGGAGCGAAGGCTAAATTGCTTGAGACTCCGGGGATCATTTCAGGGAATGAGATGGATTAGATAAGGATCGACCAGGTAGCCAGGGGCATGCAGAGACATGATGCGGTCGCTATGAGCCTCCGGCAGCCCCGTAGAATGCGTCTTTTGTTCGGTTGCTCAGAGAGGTAAGGGAGGAGGAGGACCCATTGGAAGCGGAAGGGGGCCTCGTTAGTACGGTGCCGTCCTCGGTAGCAGCTCCTTGTGGTGAAATGGCCAGGGCCAGATCCACGCGGGAGATAGCAAAAGAGATCGCGGCAGGCGGAGTCTCTCCGCGTGGGGGGACTAGTGGGAAAGGCCCCTCCCTGAAGGGACGGACAGCACTGAGGCCAGGCAGAGGCTGGGGTCTCGCGAGACGAGGCGTGTGCCATAACTGTGGGGAAGAGGGGAACTTCAGGTGGGAATGTGAATGGCAGGGAGCCCCTTGGAGGGAGAGCCCGCGGGTGTCCCAGCCAGAGAGGAGGCGGGTGTTGGGAAACTTAGAAGAGACTCAGTGAGAGTACGGACTGGAGTCTTCGGGAAAAATATGTTCCCAACAATGTGCCACGGGGCCCTCGAGAGGAAAAGACCCTATCCCAGAAGTATTGGTGGGACCCCGAGAGAGGGGACAGATGGAAAAGCCATACTCGACACGGGGTCGCAGGTCACATTACTGTACCGGTCATTGTACAATCAGTATCTGGCGCATTTACCCCTGACACCTTTCAGTGCACTGGAAATGTGGGGTATCAGTGATGGTGATTACCCGTACGATGGCTATTTGTCTGTGAAGCTGGAGTTCCTGGAAGCTGAGGTGAGGGTGTCTGAGGCTCATGAGACCCTGGTACTGGTTTACCCCGACACCGGTGAGACTGGGGGTGTGTCCATTCTGGTGGGGACCAACACCCCTATTGTGCAGAGACTCTTCGGAACCTGTAAGGAGAAGTTGAGAAAGACTTTGGAGACCCTGTCAGTGCACCCAGTGTTCTGAGCTGCTTTTGAGGAAGCGTGGGGTCACCCGGGGCTGGATGCGGCGTGTGAATGAGTCACTGTGTTGTGTGCCCAGTCGAAGCCCAGGGCGGTACGGCCCGGTGAAGTAGCAAGTGTGATGGGGATCCCTAGATTCCCGGGAGTGCCTGAGGGTGAAGCCCTTTTAGTGGACACCTCGGAAGACCTTGAGGGGGCGTCGAGATTCCCTGCTGGGGTGCTGGTGAGACCCGAGTTGCAGAAGCCCTCGGTGGTGCAGGCACGCAGGCTGGTGGTGACCGTCAGGAACACGGCTGCGCGAGAGGTCACCTTTAAGCGGGGGCTGCCTCTGACGCATTTGTTTCTGCTGATGGTGATGCATAGCACCCCCGTGAGGCCAGTTGGGGAGAGCTGTCGGGAAAACGGCCTAAGGTGACAGCTGAAGCTTTTAACTTTGAGGCATCCCCTGTGCCGGAGGGTTGGAAGCGGAGGCTGGTGGAGAAGATGTTGACGATGACAGATATTTTTTCCATTGACGAATCTGATGTGGGTTGTTCCAGGAGCACTCGCCTCACCATACGGGTGACTGAGAATTATCTGTTCAGAGAACGATCACGGAGACTGGCCCCTGCAGATGTGGAAGACGTGCGGCAGCATTTGTGCAAGTTGAAGGAGGCTGGGATCATCACAGAGTCCTGAAGTCCTTATGCGTCTCCTATCGTAGTGGCCTGGAAGAAGAATGGGAAGGTTTGTATGTGTGTGGACTATAGAACACTGAACAGGCGCACGGTCCCTGATCAGTACACAGTTCCCCGGGTCGAAGACGCGCTGGCTTGTCTGAGTGGGGCGAAGTGGTTTGGCGTGTTGGATTTGAGGAGTGGATATTACCAGATCCCGATGAGTAAGACCGATAAGGAGAAGACGGCCTTCATTTGCCCTCTGGGATTTTACCAGTTCGGAAGGATGCCCCATGGCATATCGGTGACCCCTGCCACTTTCCGTAGGGTCATGGTGAAGACAGTGGGGGATATGAACCTGCTCGAAGTGCTCGTATATTTGGACGACCTCATAGTATTTGGATTCACCTTGGAAGAACACGAAGTGAGACTAATGAAGGTGCTCAGCCGTCTGAAGCAGGAAGGGTTAAAACTTTCCCTGGACAGGTGTCAGTTCTGCCAGACGTCTGTTGGCTATGTTGGGCACATAGTCTAGCGAATGGAGTAGTTACGGACCCGGCTAAGATAGAAGCGGTGACCATGTGGCCGAGGTCCCAGACCATGAGCGCTCTGCGCTCGTTCCTGGGATTCTGTGGGTGCTATCGGAGACTCCTGAAGGGCTACGCCGGGGTGAGTCATCAGTTGAACCAGTTCCTGCGTGGCTACCCTCCCCTGGGACAGAGGGGGAAGGGGAGGAAAGGACGGGAGGATGGAGAATATTTGAACCCATCAGAGCCCTCCGGACAGAGATGGGATGACAAACGTGAAGCGGCTTTCCATTCGCTGAAGGAGATGCTGACTCAGGCGCCGGTACTGGCTTTTGCAGACCCCCGATTGCCCGACGTGCTACACACCGATGCCTGCCGTGAGGGGTTGGGGGCCGTTTTGTATCAGGATCAGGGCGCTGGCCTGAGGCCTGTGGCGATTGTCAGCCGGAGTTTGTCGCCATCGGAGAGAAACTATCCCCCTCCCACAAGTTGGAGTTTCTGGCGTTGAAATGGGCGGTGGTGGATAAGCTGAGTGACTAGCTCTACGGGGCCAAGTTTGAGGTGCGGACAGGCAACAACCCGCTCACTTACATCCTGACCTCGGCGAAACTGGATGCCACGGGCCATCGGTGGCTGGCAGCTTTGTCTTAATATGATTTCAGCCTGAAGTACCGGCCGGGGAGCCAGAATGTCGACGCGGATGCGCTGTCCTGACGGGGCCATGAGGAGCTGGGGAAGGACGAGGAGTGGGAGAGGGTTCCTGCATCCGAGGTGAAGGTGATGTGCGAGTTTGCTATCATCGTGCAGGCTGAGGAGAAGGAGAGGCCGTATCGAGCAGTGAACTCATTGGGGACATCCAATGATGCTCTGCCTCTAGTGTACTGTGACATGACTGCTCTGAAGACCACGCAGTTGCTGGGGTTAAGCCCTGGGGAAGTGGCCACTGTTCAGCAAGATAACCCGGACATAGGCCTGGTCTGGCATGCCTTGGAAGAGGGGGATGTGACATGGACGGAGAAGACCAAGCACGGTCCCGCATCCCTGTTCTGAAGGAATGGCTTCGGTTGAGGTTGAAGAACCAATTATTATACCGGGTAACGTCAGCCCGGACCGAGCTCGGTGTTGGCAGCTGGTCCTGCCAGAGAAGTATCAGAAGGTTGTGTTGAAGTCTCTCCTTGATGACTCTGGGCATTTGGGGGTTGAAAATACCTATGGATTGCTCAAGGATAGGTTTTACTGCCCCGAATGAGGACGGAGGTTGAAGAATACTGCACGTCCTTCATTCGCTGCATACGAGGGAAGACGCTGCCCGGGCAGGCTGCCCCTTTGTCCCACTAGCACAGTGCGGGGCCTTTGGACCTGGTGTGTATGGATTTCCTGTCCATAGAACCCGATGTCACCAACACAGCAAATGTCCTGGTCCTCACAGACCACTACACCAGGTATGCTCAAGCTTTCCCTACCAAGGATCAGAGGGCGACCACCATGGCGAAAGTGCTATGGGAGAAGTATTTTGTGCATTCTGGTCTTCCCCGGCGGATCCATAGTGGCCAGGGACGGGACTTTGAGAGTAAGCTCATCTATGAGTTGCTGGGCATGCCGGGGCTTGAGAAATCGAGGACCACGTCCTATCATCCGCAGGGGGATCCCCAGCCGGGAAGGTTCAATCGGACACTACTAGACATGCTCGGGACTCTGGAGATCAGCAAAAAGAATTGTTGGAGTCGACATATTGGGCATCTTGTTCACTGTTGCAACTGCACACGCAATGAAGCTACTGGTTACTCGCCCTATTATGTCGTGTTTGAGCGCGAGGCCAGGCTGCCCATTGACGTTTGTTTCGGGGCTGATGCGGGTGAGGTGTCACCGAAGCCTTACTTGAAGTATGTGTCTGATATGAGGCAAGAACCGAAAAGAGCTTACGAGTTGGCCGGGGAGGCAGCCGCGCGACAGAATCAGGGAAATAAGAGGAGGTACGACCAGAAAGTAAAGTTCACTCAACTCCTGCCGTGAGACCGAGTCCTCATCAGGAATCTGGGATTACCGGGAAAACACAAACTGGCTGATCGCTGGGCAGCCACGCCCTATGTGATGGAGAGTTAAATGCCAAACCTGCCGGTTTTCCGGGTATGGCCTGAGGATGGAAAGGGGCCTGTCAAGATTCTCCATCGGATTCACCTGTTGCCGCTGGGGCAAGATGTGCAGGTAGAGCAGGAGCCTGAAGAGGTGGCTGCACACCGTGCCAGGACTCTGCGTCCCCGCAGGGTGGAGAACGTGCCCACCCCTGGAGAGACGGGCCCAGGCCCAGCCCCTGTGAGGAATACTGATTTGGAAGATGATGACTGGGATGGTTGGTACATTCTGCCGTTCGCTGATGCTCCAAGGGACGGAGAAAGAGACTCCTGGCCTTTCCCCCACTGGGTCAGAGTGGGCTAGTGAGGGGCAGTCCGTGGCACAACAGGGCTCTGGAGGAGAGAATGTAGGGCCTGGACAAAAGATAGAGGATTCCGAGGTGCAGAGGGGCTTTGGTGACCGCTCGGGGGAGGATTTGCCTCGTAGTTTAAAAGGGTCCCCTGTAGTGTCCGAGGCAGAAGGGGTAGACAAGGGGGTGCGTAGGCCTTAGAGGCGTCGGAAACCCCCAGAGAGGTTGGCTTATGTAGCACCCGGGCAACAAGGTCTGATCTTCACTGTGTTGGGGAGTCAGATCACTGCTTTCTGCACGTGGATTGGGCTGTGCGTTCTGCAGGAAGGGATGGCGAATGATCTGAATGTGATGAGAACATGACATTTCGGTGGGGCGGGGTGGAATGTTGGTCTCTCAATATGCTAGGTGGACGGTTAACTGTTGATCGCTTATTACCAAAATGGCTTCTCTGAAGTGTTATATCAAAATGGTTTCTCGTAATGTTAACTGCTGAGCAAGGGGTTCTCTGTAACAGCAATGTTTGGGTTATACAGGGAGATAATGGAAATTGTATTCATTTGTTAGCCAATGGAAGTCATGTTATGTTATCTTATATATGTGTGCTGAGTTGAGGAGCGCGGGCTTTTCGAGAGGCGAGCGGAGAGGACGGATGTGTGTGGAACGGACAGTGGTTCCAGGGCGGCGGACACCGGACCTCGGGGGTTCGGAGGGTGGCCGAAGTCTCGGAAGGACGTGTGGAGGGAATCAGAGGCGTGAGCTCCAACATATTAAAATCCTATGTTCACAAGACTGATAAGTTACATATGTGGCGCCTATTCTTTTTTTTTGTAGTTATTTCCACAGAGGAGCTGAAAGACACCAAGAGGGTTCAAGAGACAGGAGAATAGATCAGCAGAGGTCTGATGTCTGTTGACAAGTGTGGCTTTCCTGGCAAGTTGAGGTTGTGGTGCTTGCAGTACGGACTGATGCCGTGGATAATGTGGCCACTAACTGTCTATGAAGTGGCAATGTCACACGTTGAGGCAATGGAACAGAAGATCAACAAGTATGTGAAGAAGTGGCTTGGAGCACCGAACAGCCTCACCAATGTTGCAATCCACAGTAGCCAGACAAAGCTTACCATCCCAGTGCAATCCCTTGTGGAAGAGGTCAACGTAGTCAAGGTAAGATCATTCTGGATGCTTCGAGACTCAAAAGACCCTGTCATCAGGAACACCCAGCCGGATGTGCGATCAGGCAGGAAGTGGTCAGCCCGTGTAGCAGTTGATGAGGCAGAGTCTAGATTGAAGCACAAGGAGACGGTTGGGGCTATCCAGCTAGGCCACCAGGGACTTGGATGGACAACCCACAAGTGGTGGTCATCTTCTACAGATAAGGAGCGCCTTGAGCTTGTAACACAAGAAA
This sequence comes from Mobula birostris, assembly GCF_030028105.1. Lineage (NCBI taxonomy): Eukaryota > Metazoa > Chordata > Chondrichthyes > Myliobatiformes > Myliobatidae > Mobula > Mobula birostris. Next base: position 37,177,429 of record NC_092382.1, on the reverse strand, counting down.
TACGAGAGGTAGAAGAGGAGAAGAGGTTAGCTAAAACCCCTGGCCTGGCCAAACAAGGGGCTTGGACCTGGTGGGAAAGTGTTGAACAACGACATCTATCTTGGAATGTTCTGCGGCAGATGGAACCGCTCCGCATTCCTGTTCTATGCAGAGCAGCGTACGATCTGCTCCCAACACCTGCCAACCTCAGCACCTGGTATGAAGATAAGACAGACAGGTGTGCTGCTTTTTTTAAAATATAATTTTTATTGAGTTTTCGAAGTGATTGCATAGAATGATAATATATACCCTCCCCATCCCCTTAACCCTTCCCCCCGATATATACCCCTACCTGAAAAAAAAAGAAAAAAAAAAGAAAGAAGAACTGCCTGGATAGTGGAAGGTTTCCACATGCTCCATGGGATTCAAAATTAATTTAGTATATTTGTTTATTACTTTCCCCAAGGGACCAACATCTTTATCATCGGAGCAACTAAATATGCCATCCTATCTTTTGTAAATAAGGGCGCCAAATATCCAAAAATGTATCATATTTATCTCTTAAAAGTAATTTTTTTCGAGTAGACTACAACTAGAAATTTCATTATTCCAACGATTCATACTTAAATACGAATCCGATTTCCAAGTAACTGCTATAGCCTTCTTGGCTACTGCCAATGCAATTTTTATACATTCTTTCTGATATTTATTCAGTTTAAGTTTCGGTTTTATCTCTTCAATATCACCTAATAGAAACAATATAGGGTTATGTGGAAGTTGAGTTCCAGTAATTTGTTCCAATAAAAATCTTAAATTTATCCAAAAAGGTTGAATTTTGGAACAAGACCAGGTAGAATGTAAGAAAGTACCAATTTCTTGATTAACCGAAAGCATAGATGAGATAAGTTTGAATTTAATCTATTTATACACCCGAAAATACACCCGAAGATTTTATATATAAATGGGAATCTAAATGGATACGGGAAAAGAAAGGATCTCCTATATTAAAACATTTGATTGATCTATGGAAATCTATGGAATAAGATAAACATTGATAATGAAATAAAGAAATCTTTATTAGCAAGGAGACCTTTGATCTGAAACAGACTTATTCCTTCTACAATGGATAATCAACTTTTATATAATTGGTACCAAAAAGGGATTAGATCTATAGGAGACTGTTATGAACGGGGTATATTGATGGCATTTGAACAACTAAAGAATACATACAAAATATCAAATAACACTTTCTTTTGTTACCTTCAATTAAGGGCTTATTTAAAAGGCAAACTGGGTCAAACAATGTTTTTGCCAAAAACCCAATGAAATTGAAATTTTAACTCAAAAAGAAAAAATTAAAAAAATATTTCTTTTATGTATAATTTGATTAAAAACAGACAATTAAACAAGGAATCCACAAGTCAAAACAAAAATGGGAAACGGAAACGGATCTGAATATTAATATTGATGAAACAAATTGGTCAAGACTGCGTCTTGACAATATGACACATACAATAAACGTTCGACTTAGATTAGTACAATAATCTTTTACACCAATTATATATTACACCGCAAAAAAATAAATAGATTACAGGTGTGCTGCTTGTGGCGAGAAGGGAACACTTCAACATATTTTGAGATTTTGAGTGCATGCAGAGTCAATCTCTCCAGCGCCATGTACACTTGGAGACATGACAACGTTCTCAAAGTTGTAACAGAAGTGGTTGAGCAGAGAGTACTGCAGCACAACTTATCTCATTGCCCCATGCTGCACAGAAAATCGCATATCATTTGTGAAAGAAGGCTCCAAGTCCAGGGTGTGCAGCGCAGGCTCATGATCAGGCATAATTTCTTCAGCCAATGATTGGTGTGTCAAGGCCCACCTGGACGGGAAAGGCAGTTTCCCGGAGCAAATAACTTTCACCACATTGCACCCAGGTATAATAGTATGGTCTGACACCAGTAGAGAAGTGGTTATTGGTGAACTCACAGTCCCCTGGGAAGACAACATCGATGAAGCCCATGAGCGCAAGCTAACCAAGCATGCAGAATTAAGATCAGAGTGCAGAGACAGAGGGTGGAAGGTCTCACGCTATCCATTCGAAGTAGGTTGCAGTGTGTTGATTGCGTTCACTTTCCAGAAGTGGCTGCGTGACCTCGGCTTTACTAGAAGAGAGATCAAGTCAACCAGCAGGGCTGCAGCTGAGGCAGCAAAGAAAGGATCAACATGGGTGTTGACCAAATATGTCCAGAGGGGCAGATAGTCAGACAGTGTATACATATCTTGCAAACCCTTCAGTAGTTGCTCAGACACCTGAAGTGACCGCCAACAACTCTGATAGAGGCAGACGCCAAGTTTTTAAACTCACCAGTGGGAGGTGGTGCTTTAGCACTGCTGGCCCACCACCTCGAGGGAGTCTTGATCATAAGCGGGCCGAAACTTCTGAAGACAGGACTCATATCAACTGATGAACCCACTGGTGACAGCACAGGACAGTTAACATCTTCGTCCACGTGTATTTTTAACTCTACTAACCCATCACCAAATATTTGCTAGAATGTATAATTCTTTACTCGCACTTGGTATATTGTTTCATATTTGTGTTCTGGCTGTTCATTGGGCGACTCACACCTTACCCGCACCAAAGCAATTGCACTGTTTGGCAGGGTCGACGGCTATTCACCCTAGGCAACGGTGGGTCGGTGGGGGCAAAGACCGTTACATGTGAAAAACTTACCCCTGGTTTACCCTCTGTCCCTATTTCCCAGCACTTTAAAAACTATGCCCCTTGTGTTAGCCATTTCGGTCCTGGGAGGAAAAATCTCTGACTATCAACACGATCAATGACTCTCTTCATCTTATAAACCCCTAAGTCACATGTCAGTAAGATCTTTTTTAACGCAGAGAGTGGTGAGTGCGTGGAATGGGCTGCAGGCGGCGGTGCCGGAGGCGGATACAATAGGGTCTTTTAAGACACTCCTGGATGGGTACTGTTACGTACCCCGTAACTGGGTTGCCAAACCTGCAGAAATGGATCACTCAGTTGGAGTCTGGATTACTAGAACTAAGAAAGTTTTATTAAAGAAACAAGGAACACAGTACTCTAATCAAAACGATAATAAATGCAACAGTTCAGCAATGATAAACATACATGTACACAGAATTAAGATAACAGGATCAATCAAGCTCTATCGTTGTCTAGGGGTAAATGACCAGTTTCAAAGTGACGCAAAGTTCAGTTCTGTTACTCTCTCTCCCGTCCCTTCATTACACATCCCCAAATGCTGCTCCGTTGTTTTCCTTATCTCTCTCTCTCCGGAAGACAGGTGGCAGAGCAACTGCTGATCACACAGGACATCTAACATCTTAATCTATGTGTATTCTTGTCACAGTACATGGAGCTTAGAAAAATAGAGGGCTATGGGTAAGCCTAGGTAGTTCGATAGTAAGGACGTGTTCGGTACAGCTTTGTGGGCCGAAGGGCCTGTATTGTGCTGTAGGTTTTCTATGTTTCCATTTCATCCTCCGTCACTACAAGGGAAAAAGGCCAAGTCCACTCAAGCTGTTCTCCTAAGCTACGGCCTCCATTCCAGGCAACACCCTTGTAAATCTCCTCTGCACTCTCTCTCTAGTATCCACGCACCCTCTCTATAGTCTCTATAGTATACACGCAGGATGGGGAAAATCTGCGTGCATTCACCCTGTTCATTTCCCCAACACTTCCTTTCAAATTATCGCTGGATATGTTGAAACTTATTGATATTTCAAAACTGTAAGTATGTGGCCAGAACAGATAAACGATGTTCTACCTAAGGCCTCACCAAGTGTGTTGTACAGCTTCAACAAAACGTCACAACTCGTGTACTCCCTGATCTGATTGTGAAGGTCAATGTGATCAGAGCTCAATACGAGTCGATCTGCCCGTGACGCCACTTTCCCGGAATTATGGACCTGTATCTCCAGGTCTCCTTTTAAGCACTGCACACTGAAGTCCACATATTCAATATGTGCACCGAAACCTGCTGTATCTTTTCTCCAAACGCAGACCATCTCACACTTCCCTGTATTAAATGCCATCTACCATGTTTCAGCCCATTTCCTAGCCAGTCAACAGCAAGCTACAAGCTTGGATAGAGTTTCTGGCTGGAACAACGCCCCTAACTTCGGAGTCGGCCGCAATTCTTCGAATTCTGTTATCGACATCGACATCTGATTCATTAACTACGTGATAAATAGCAACGGGCCTAACACTAATCCCTGAACTAGACTTGTCTGAATCATGTTACTGCTCATCCTGCAGAGACCAGTTCATTCTGTTCCTTGCCATGTTTTATCTTATTCGAGCAATATTTTCAAATTATTTCAAAATCTTTAAAAACTGTCTCAATTTTACTGTACACAAGCATATAACTGAACGCATCTCGTAATTCTGCAATTGACGAACTATAATGGGTTAACTACTTCTCACCTTGACTGTAATTAATCTGACTAGTGATGTAGAATAATTCTCTCGTGTTGTTTGTTCTACACCATCTGCTTGAAACTACAGAAAGTTTACACATTTATTCGCAGCGTACAGCACCATTTTTTTTTCAAAGGTTAAGAATACCTCACATATGCTTATACGTACACAGGGTATTTTAACAATTATATTCACTATTTTATTGCTGGTATGAGACATCAGAGAACATCATATCGGTTGTGTAAAGGTGATGAATGCTCGGAATTGTCATGTTCTCCCGTAATTTCCATTATCTGAACCTACTGAACACAAGCTGCACCTATTTTCGTCATTCATAGTCATAGTCATAGTCATACTTTATTGATCCCAGGGGGAAATTGGTTTTCGTTACAGTTGCACCATAAATAATAAATAGTAATAGAACCATAAATAGTTAAATAGTAATATGTAAATTATGCCAGTAAATTATGAAATGTCCAGGACTAGCCTATCGGCACAGAGTGTCTGACCCTCCAAGGGAGGAGTTGTAAAGTTTAATGGCCACGGGCAGGAATGACTTCCTATGACGCTCTGAGCTGCATCTTGGAGGAATGAGTCTCTGGCTGAATGTACTCCTGTGCCCACCCAGTACATTATGTAGTGGATGGGAGACATTGACCAAGATGCCATGCAACTTAGACAGCATCCTCTTTTCAGACACCACCGTGAGAGAGTCCAGTTCCATCCCCACAACATCACTGGCCTTACGAATAAGTTTGTTGGTGTCTGCTACCCTCAGCCTGCTGCCCCAGCACACAACAGCAAACATGATAGCACTGGCCACCACAGACTCGTAGAACATCCTCAGCATCATCCAGCAGATGTTAAAGGATGTCAGTCTCCTCAGGAAATAGAGACTGCTCTGACCCTTCTTGTAGACATCCTCAGTGTTCTTTGACCAGTCCAGTTTATTGTCAATTCGTATCCCCAGGTATTTGTAATCCTCCACCATGTCCACACTGACCCCCTGGATGGAAACAGGGATCACCGGTACCTTAGCTCTCCTCAGGTCTACCACCAGCTCCTTAGTCTTTTTCACATTAAGCTGCAGATAATTCTACTCACACCATGTGACAAAGTTTCCTACCGTAGCCCTGTACTCAGCCTCATCTCCCTTGCTGATGCATCCAACTATGGCACAGTCATCCGAAAACTTCTGAAGATGACAAGACTCTGTGCAGTAGTTTAAGTCCGAGGTGTAAATGGTGAAGAGAAAGGGAGACAAGACGTTCCGGTTCTTTGTCCGCCAGCCCACTGAATATAAGCATGTAACAGAACTTGCAAATAAATAACATTGAATTTCTTTTAGATATACGAAAATAAAAATGTGCCAGTGCCCGGAAATATAAACACGGCCCCATGTGACGATAGATAAAAAAAGAGTGAATATTTCTCCTCAACCGCTGGGCCACAACTGAAATGGATACGAAACTAGCAATAAAAGACCGGGTTGAATGTCTTTCTGTCCACTGATGTTTCGGTCACTGGTTGGTACATTAACCGTACAACTCTCTCCTCTGAACGACAAGTTGCACGGAGATTCTGTTCACATCATATAGCCATCTCCTGCTGTGCAGGGTACTATGAATGCCATTAATGATTACACATCTGAGGTGTTGATTCTGCAGATTGTAATTCGTGTTTTTATTTGCTGCAAGGGAGCGGGCATTGACAATCAAATGCATAAACAATATGTTCTGATATCCAGCGACAGTCTGATCATTGATTGCAGGACATCATTGCTAATTGTGTGATTCTTCTGAACAGCAATTTTTATATAAATAGAGATAGTTAAGGTTTATTGGTCATACATCTTGTTTGCGCTGTGTCCATCTTGAGGTTGCACAAACAATGGATTTACCAGTATACTTGGAGATGGTTCTGAATAAGCAGTGATACGCTTTGTGTGGAGACATCCTGGGACCAAATGAGATGTGATAATAACATTGCACAATTGAGGGATCTGGCCAAGCAGAGACAATGTCCACGTGGTCACTGGCATGTCAGAATAACCATTGATAACACGGCGAGGGGCAGTTATGTTTCTGTAGACCTGTGACAGTCCTGTTCATTGCAGTAATGGATCCTTTGGAAGGTGGAAAATAACCCCACCGCCCAGAAACGGAATCAGATTTTTTGTCTCATAAATGTAATCCTTCTCAATCTGTCTATCTATGCACCTATTTACCTACTGTATTTAGATGCGTCCATTGACGATAAAATGAAAACGTCTTTCTTTGAAATAGCCGTGGTGACAATTTCTATGCAATATGCAGAATCATAGCTAGCAAACAAATGTATACCCGAAATAATTGTGAAAAGCGTGCTAGGTAAAATCCTGGAAGAATATCAATGGATTATGTCCTATATGATTTGGTTTGTTGTTTTACTTCTAGTTCCCTTTTAATTATTGTTTGTTAGTGTTGATTGCCCGTCGTTTCCGACGGTGGCTTAGCCTGTGAAGGAAGAATTTCACGGTGAAAAATCCGTTGCACCGGGGCAGTTCCACTCTCTCGGCCTCTAAAGTCCTGGTCTAATAGCAGGAAAGAACGTCAAGATTGGAGACTTCCTCGGCCGCGGTGATGCCGAGACGCCTTCCGTGCCTTGTTTTGCCCTTCGTTGAATTGGACGAGCTGTCTCTGGGTAGAGTACGACAAGCCCGCCACCAGAGGTACAAATAAGTTACTGTTTATAACATTTTAAAATGAAGGGTTTTGGAGATTTTATTTTGGCACGAAACTTGAGCTGCTAGTTTGATAAATATTAATAATTAGTCACTTTCATAGCATGCACTAAAAAGTATCAAATCTGAGCTTTGCAAGAGAACAATGTTTTCCTGTTAACGACAGGGAGATTTTACACTGGTAAAATGAAGGATATGTATAAGTGTTCCTGAAGGGGAAAGACCCACGTTTCACTGAGCCGTTAGTATTTCATTGCTGGTGGTAGTTGATGATATTTAGCATAATAAATGTTTACGATATTTATTTGACCAGTACAAAATCAACATTTTCAGGATGACAATGAAAGTAGTTGTTTTCACCGGAGAGACACCATCTGGAATTTTGTTGCAGAGTTGGCAGAACAACACTTTCTAGCAGGTAAATATACCGTCGGTCCGTGTCCTTAGATACCTCTCATTGACCATCCTGAAAAACCATCCTCACACGCCTGACTACAGAAAGCTTACACATTTATTCGCAGAATACAGATTTTGTTTTCAAAGGTTAAGCATACCTAACGTATGTTTACACGTATATAGGGTATTTTAATAATTATATTCTCTATTTTATTGCTGGTAAGAGACATGGGAGAAAATCATATCGGTTGTGTAAAGGTGATGAAAGCTCGGCGTTCTCATGTTCCCCGGTGGTTTCCATTATCTGAACCTACTGAACACAAGATGCATCTATTTTTGTCATCGCGGTTCTTTATCCACGAACCCACTAAATATAATTCTGTAACAGGACTTGAAAATAAACAACACTGGATTTCCTTTAGATATACGAAAATACAAATATGCGGGTGCCCGGAAATATAAACACGGCCCAATGTGATGAATAAAAAACAATGAGTGAATGTTTCTCCTTATTCTCTGGGCGACACCTGATGCGAGTACGAAACTAACAACAAATGTCTTTATGTCCACTGATGTTTCTGTTACTCGTTGGTACATTGACCGTACAACCCTCTCCTCTGAACGATAAGTTGCACGAAGATTCTGTCCAAATCACATAGCCATCTCCTGCTGTGAAGGTACTGTAAATGTTATTAATGATTACACATGTAAGGTATTGATTCTGCAGCATGTTAGGTATGTTATATAGGACAAGATGTCATTAGACGTGAGAAGCACGGAGGAACATCTGGAGAAACTTCTGAAATGCCTGTTTTTAAAGGTGAATCACACGGAGAGACTAGCCCAGTCAGCCTCACAAATCGTGTACAAAGTGTGAAAGTGAAAAGCGTTTTATCAGCACTGTGATATTTTCAAATAAGAAGGCGGCCACGGACCATTAAGAGTTCCACGATGGATACACAGCGGTAAGTCATCCTCCAGTGAGCTGTGGGCCGCACATCGATACCAGTTCCACGTTAGATACAGACGTGAGACTTTCTCCAGGCAACCGAGGGCCACACATTGGTACAAGTTCTACAGTGGATGCAGAGTGGTGAGACTCTGTTTTCACTATAAGCCCAGAAGCCGCTCATCGGTACGAATTCCACAATAGGCACGGAGTAGTTTGTACTACAAAAGCAGAAGGAAATGAGCTTGAAAGGTGCGCTTGAACACGCCCTCTGTTCTGCACATACTGATATTGGTGACGATGTGGAAAATGAGAAGACACTGACTAGGGAAATGGGACAGAGGTAACCATGAAGTCACAGAATATTACGACAGAGGAATAGGCTCCATCTAGGTCATCCCTCTGTGATCCTCCTCCCCGCCCCATTTATCTGCACCCTCTGTCCCTCTCTCATCCACGTACCCACACAACCTCCACTGAAATGATCCAATTGAATCTACATCTGCCAGTTACGCTTTCAGTTCCTTTCACACTCGCTCGACCCTCTAGGTGAATATCTTCTTCTACATACACTTCTTGCATATTCCAACTTTCTCCCCAAGCCTAAGAGCTGTAGTTGTAAATTCATTCAAAGGATAGAACATAAAAGATAGAAATCTACAGCGTATTTCAGACACTTTAGTCCACAATGCTGTGCCAAATATGTAACCTACTCTCGATATTCCCTAGACTTTCCCGACGCCATAGCCCTCTATTTTTCTGAGCTCTATGTACCTGTCCAAAAGGCTGTTAAAACGCCGTACTGTATCCGCTTTCACCACCGCCGCCGGCTGTGCATTCCATGTACCACTCTCTGTGTGAAAAACGCACGTCTGATATGCTCTCTGTATCTAGTTCCAAGCACCTTCAAACTATACCATCTTGTGTTCGCCATTTCACCCCTGGGGGAATAAAAGAACCATTTACTATCCACACGATCAATGACTCTCATCATCTTAAACTGTACACCTCTATCAGGTCACCTCTCATCCTCCGTCACTACAGGGAGAGAAGGCCAAGTACACACAACCTGTTTTCCTCAGGTACGCTCTCCAATCCAGGAAACATCCTTGTAAATCTCTTCTGCACTCTCTCTCTAGTATCTACGCACCCTCTCTATAGTGTTTATAATATAGACGCTGGGTGGGGAAAATCTGCATGCATTCATCCTGTTCATTTCCTGAACTCTTCCTTTCTAGTTATCGCTGCACTCTTTGAAGCTTATTGGTATTTCAAAACTCTAAGTAGGTGGCCAGAACAGCCCACGATATTCTACCTATGACCTCACCAACGTGTTGTACAGCTTCAACATAACGTCCCAACTCGTGTCCTCCGTGATCTGATTGTGAAGGCCAATGTGACCAGAGCTCAAAACGAGCCGATCTGCCCTTGACGCCACATTGCCGTATCTCCAGTTTTTTTTTAAAACATACTCTACACTAAAGACCAAATATTCAATATATGCGACTTAACCGGTTGTATCTTTCTTCACAACGCATATTTGCCTGTATTAAATTAAATTTGCCATATTTCAACCCATTTCCCAGCCGGTCAACATCAAACTACAAGCTTGGTTAGAGTTCCTGGCTGGAACAACGCCCCTAACCTAGGATTCGTCCGCAATTCTTCTGATTCAGTTATCTACATCGACATCTGAGTCATTAACTACATGATAAATAACAACGGGCCTAACACCAGTCCCTGCACTACACTTGTCGCAGTCAAAGAATTAACTATCCACTCTCTGCTAATCCAGAAAAGAACGTACATCAATCCGTCCACAAGACGCTTCTAAATTCGCGTTTTAATTATCACAGCTCCCTGTAATATTGCTCTCGATCTCTTTTATATGCTCACAACATAAGTATAACGTGTTTTATTGTGATACATGTCATCAGCTGACACTGTGACATTCGTCATTCAAATGACTCGAAATGACTGGAACAAGCGACAGAAAAAAATGAACCTATCTTCCCCCTCAATAAACTGTACTCTATTTCACCTGTCGAGCCAATGTCCCGCCCTCAATGTCAGAATCGAACGTGCTCTTCTGAATGGGACAAAATGAATCTGTTTGAAGTTGATTGTCCATATTAATTGCTCAGGATGATTGCCTATGTTAAAAAGAACACTGATCAGAAAATGTCCCACTTCAGCAGCTGACGTCAGATGTCTTGGAAAGTACAATGGCAACGTTCATATTACCTTCTGTTTAAAAGTTAATAACTTGTGACATCCCTTCAGGAGACGAATTCATGGCACGGTGATAGAGGAAGAAAAACACCTTAATGTAAGTGTTTGTGCAGCTGGTCGTCCCTAATGCGAAGATGTGATAACCACACTAATTGCCTCAGTGGAATTGCTCTCCCTTGTATATAACTCTGTAAAACCAGTCACCAGTTCATATGAGCAGTTGGATCGTTCCGTGCAACTGAACGCTGCCTCTGACGGAATATGGGCTATGCAGCGATTTACTACATCGCGGGCGTTTTCTATCCTGCCATTGTAGTGATCGGTATCCCTGGTAAGATACTGGAGCTGGTCACTATATGTACGGTGCTGTCGTCATCTCGCTTTCGTTCCGCTGCATTGTTTAGACTTTTACTGAGCACAGATGCTACCTTCGTCTGAAATCTGCTTCCAGAATTGAAGATTCAAGCAGATGATAGTTTCTTTATTCAGAATCCATATCTTTTCTATGTAATTTTTTTTTATTTCTTTTGTCAATTGCGTTGGTGCCGATATTGCCATAGTTCCATAGTTTCTCCTTGCTCGGCTTTCTGAGCCGACAGTGGTTGCTTTTCCAGATGGGAAGCTGTTTCACCTGCCCTGGCAGTCGAATATCGACGCTCAGGTCTGCTCTTCCATAAAACGTTAAATTATAACTTATGCATTAAATCTCATGATGTCACCACAAATAAACCCTTCAGCTATTGCACCTCAACAATGGAAATGGTGTTTACTGAGCCATCGACCGTCACCGGGACATGACGTGGAAATCAGATTCCCGGCTCTAATCTGTCGGAAAGTCGCCACCCCATTGCAAATTCTGTCCATTATTGTCCAGTCGGAGTGCACGGACAGAGTCCGCACAAATTGAATTTCTGCTTTTCACTTCCAAAAAAAAACATACCCTAGAAAAATGGTGGGACTTCGGACATTTGCAGCTAACGGTAATTCTGTGTTTTTTTTCATTCTCCAAATTTCCTGTAGTTAACTTAACAGCGATTGTGATCCTACCACGGGGAAGGTGCGGACTCTCCAAATGCATCACCCGTTACCTGGTTGGAATGGCAACAGCGGATCTGATGGTGGTTATCGTTCATGCTTTAGTGGAACAGACCAACAATATCCACATTTATTCTAAATCCCTGCTCATCACTCCTGTATGCGCTCTAACACTTGTATTATTTGTTGTGACGAGGGACTGTTCTGTTTGGTTTACGGTCAGTTTTACCTTCGATCATTTCGTCGCCATATGTTGTCGAAAGCTCGGGGAACGATACTGCACTGACAGAACAGCAACGGTGGTTATGGTGACGGTGGTTATAGTGAGTTGCGGGAGAAGTGTCCCATTTTACTTTGCCTTTGAACCTTACGTCATTATTGACAACATACCGTGGCGTTGCGCCTTCTCACAGGAATACGCTACTTTACCCGTGTGGAAAGGATTAGAATTACTGGATAGCATTTTAACACCGTTGCTACCAATCGGCTTAATTCTAGTGTTCAATGGGTTAACAGTAAGACTTATCATTGTGGCAAATAGAGTCCGCAGAGGGCTTCGGAAGAGCAACGATAATCTGAAAGATACCGAAGTAGAAAACCGCAGAAAATCGATGATATTACTGTTTGCAATTTCTGCTAATTTCGTATTACTTTGGATGCCCTATGTAGCTCATTCCCTGAAATGGCAATTGGAAAATTACTTTTATCAGGACAGATATTTGAGTTCCCCGGTATATATACTACAGCAATTTGGGTTCATGTTGCAGACTCTCAGTGTGTGTACCAATACTTGTATCTATACACTGACACAGAGGAAATTCAGGCAAGAGCTTGAGGGTGGAATGAAGTATGTGTTTACGTTAAATGGCCGTCTGTGTAGATAATGCCCACTCCAATTGGTATTCAGCGCAGTTTTAGATTACATGATTAGGTTTGGCATAATGTCATAAATTCAAACAGTCATGTGCCTGGTTATCCTGAAGTGAATGATTTCCAAACTATCGCAGAGACTTGACAGTCATCCACGAAAAGGTACCGCAGAATAAAAGCCAGGACTGGCAGGCTCCTGGATAACTTCATCAACCAGGCCATCAAACTGATTAACTCACGCTGATTTGAGTATTTTTCTATGTTACATTGACTGTTCTATTTACTATAAATTACTGTGATTGCACATTACACATTTAGACGGAGACGTAACCTAAAGATTTTATTCCTCATGTATGTGAAGGACGGAGGAAATAAAGTCAATTCAATCAGTAGGGGAGGGATGACTTCCGGGTTCTTCGGGGTGAGATGTTTCCAAATGCTCATAGTCAGGTAAAAGAGAATAAAGAGAACGTGTTTTAAATACAGGAAGAGTGCGATAGTATCACAGCTGTGGAAAGGGACGACACAGTGATGGGTTTGTTTATTAATAGACTGTGAGTAGAACTCAGAAGCAGGAAGGGAACAAACACTCGTTTGAGAGTATTATGTACAGAGCTCCCATCACCAAAACGAAAACAACACAGAGAGACAGTGACAGATCGGGAGATAGATTTTGCACAGGTGCCATATTAACGCGCAGCTGGCACAGGCAACTTCACTAATATTCATGTGTACTTCCTCTGGTTAAAAGTTTAGACGTGACAGATTTTCTCAGTTGTATCCAGGAAAGAGTGCTGGCACAATAAACGGAGAGGCGGTCTAGCGAACAATCCAGCCTAGAACTAGTACTGGATAAAGAAATGGATCAGTTAACAGATCTCTCCGCAGGTCAGCATTTCACGACAATAGAGCACAGCTGTTTGACATTGACTAATACCTTATGCTAGGATAGGAGAAGATAGTATGGAATGTGTGTAATTGATGCTATCAGGTAGGAACTTGTTAGCCGAATTTGGGAAGTGATTTCTTCCCTCAAATGCACAGTAGAATCGTGGAGATTGTTAATGGAGAACCAGACTAGAGTTCAGTTGAGGACTGACGAAGAGTCTCGGCCTGAAACGTCGACTGTGCCTCTTTCTAGAGATGCTGCCTGGCCTGCTGCGTTCACCAGCAACTTTGATGTGTGTCGCCGTGTACAGTAACCCTGGTTGATAAGAGATATTGAACACCTCTTCAAGAAGAAGAAATAAACATACTTAAGGCTTTGGAAGAAAGGATCAGGCAGGGCTGTGGAAAGTCACAATGTAGCCAGAAGGGAATTAACAATGGATTTAGAAGAATTAAAAGGGGACCTGAGAAGTCCTCGTGGAGCCACATGAAGGTAGGTGAGAAACAGAAGGATGACGAACGAGAGAGAGGGAGAGATCAGTGATAAAAGAGCGAGTGTGTGTCTGGAGAGCAAGGAGGCATTGCAGCCCCTTAATGATACTCTGATTCGATATTCACCAGTGAGTTTGACATTGATCAAAGTGGATACAGCGAAAAAAGGGCAGTTGTACTGGGACATGCCGACGCTTAGAATTACGAGCTAGAAACTGGCAAAACATTAAAATAAATCTTTCCCCGGTGCTAGATGGGATATTCTCCTGGTAATTAGTGAAAACGAACGAAGGTATTGCTGGGCTTTTGGACATGATATTTGCGTCATCGCTGGGCACAGAGAATGACAAATATTATTTATTTATTCAAGACATGTAAAGTAGTCCTGAGAATTACAGGCCAGTGAGTCTTTGGTCAGTAGTGGGCAAGCCATTGAAAAGGTTTGTTAGAGACAGAATTTATGAGTATCTGGAGATACCTATCCTGATTGGGGCGAGTCAGCGTAGCTTTCAGAGGGAGGCCGTCCCTTGTGAACCAGAATGAATTCCATGAAAAAGTGAAAGGTAGGCGGATGAATTCAGAACAGTCGATCTGAGGTATATTAATTGTTATGGTGTTTGACTGGTTCCGTATGGTGCAGGCATCCAGAACGTCATTTGGCCTGGGTTCCAGTGAAACATAGATTCGGAACTGGCTAACCAAGGGAAGGCCGATTTGGCAGTGGTTAACGTTCCGCAAGGAAGGTATAATCTTTAGTCCACCCTACAACTATATCTAGGCTCTGCTATTATAGTTTTCCGACAGACCGACATTAATTTGACCGTCCTGCAGCACTTGGATAACTTACTGAGTTAGGGCTGATGATGAAAGCAAAATACTGAATCCGGACTGAAACTGCACGCTATCTAAACTGAAATCCCATTTATTTATTGCGGGGTCGATGCTACCATTTCATCAAAACAATCTTTTCCAGTGGAACCCTACAACTCATAATCGTCATTTCAAATAGTTCAGCAGCATCCTTTTCTGCTCCCGAAATGAACCAGCCTCCCAGAATGCGAATTTCAAATTCCCAATTCAAGTATACACGAATTTGTCTTAATATGAATTTACCATTTAACAGCGGGTTTGTGGTACCCGGAATAGATACACTCATATCTCGATCCCTTTAACCTCGATTTCACATGGCCAGTGTTGAATAGGTCTCCCTCTGAAAACAATACCAAAGCAAACAAACGTAAGAATACAATCTAAATACGCCGGTAAGGCAAAACAAAAATCTAAGCTCCAACGTTTCTTCCTTCAAAACTGTCGCCAGTAGCTCGCGTGTATAGAATAAACAGTTAATTCCTAGAGTGAAAATCCTTATAAAATATGATAAAGAACAAAGGGAAACCAGATGTGTGTGATTGCGGCCCCCATACACCAAGACTTTATACAATTTCGGAAAACGAAGCAGTCTGGTAGTCACATTTCGTGCAAAATTATTTCAACCAATGAAGCAAACATTTGTAGGCAGTGAGATCTTATTGTCAAAGAAAGGATTAATTTAAACATCTTTTCAATGCAATCCTAAAAATCACACGACTCGTTTTCCCTTGATTTAGAGACACATTACCTCTGTTTCTCTTTCAACTGAACTCACAAATGTCCAGTCCTTGTGCAATATTTTACATTCTCAATGCGTTCACGCTTAAAACCATCGCAGAGTATGACATACTCTTAAGCGTTGAACAGTTAACAAATAATCTATAATTAGTGTCATACAACATTTAGGAAATACTTTTCAGTCGAAAGCAGACGGACGCTGACAGTTATGTATCGTACTCAAGTTAATATTGAACATATAGAAATCATGACGTCACCACGTGATCAACTCTCCAACGAATTAAGCGTGCTCTCACCTCCAATCACTGACGGAAGATAGGATTGAGGTTAAGTGACCGATTTGTTGTATAGTATCAGGTTTAATAATCCCCATTACCACCGCTGAAGTAAGAAATTTGGACTCCTTACTGGGACCTTTGCCACACAGACCTCCAATCCGGAAGTATGGTCTTTAACGCCTTAGTGATGGAGTGAATGTATATTTCTTATAATCAGAGGGAACAGCTTAAGATGATGGCGCCTTATGGAGACTGGTTTGCTCGCATCTTCGGAAACAGCTCTATTTCTATCTTTAATATTTTTTTTCTTCTGTTTTCAGGGTTCCTTTGAAGACCCTTCCCTGGAGCTACACGCTTTAGAAACATATAGTATGAAAGGGATAGATAAGATAGAGGCAGCAAAGTTGTTTCCACTGGTGGATGAGACTTGAAATTGGGGACATAGCCTTAGGATTCGGCAATGTAGAATTTGAACAGAGATAAAGAGGACCTGTTTTTAGAGAGTCTAAAATATGCGGATTTCTCTGCCCAATGAAGCCGTAGAGGCTACCCCTGTAATATATTTAAGTCAATGTTGGATAGTCTTTTTTCCAGAGTAGGGAAGGGTTATGGGGAAAAGACAAGTAGGTGGAGATGAGTCCATGGTCAGATTGGCCACTATTTTATTAAATGGCGGAGAAGGCTTGATGGGTCAAGAGGCCTATCCCTGCTCCTATGCCTTACGTTATTCTGTTTGTAAGCTTTTCGCTCATATGATTGCATTTTGTTAGCACGTCTAGCGGTATCCGCTTCGAATACCCAAAAGTAACTTACCAGAATCTTTAATTCTTCACTTGCTTCTTGTATTTTCGGAAAAGTTGAATGTTAATAATGTAATTCCGAGGCTTCATAAACCTGCTATGTGTTATGGCATTTTGATACGTTCGCATAGGAACACATTCCAAGTAATTTCCTTTCCTCTGCAGTATCTAGACATAACACTGCTCTCGGCTGATCAGTTGCCTGCAACAGCTCACTATGGTGAGCTAAGGTGTCTGCACCCGCACGGTCAGCTGTTCATAGTCCTCCACAGATACTGACTGACATGTTAAATGCCGTGCTGGTTGTTCATGGGTTCAAACACAGGAGATTCTGTGTTTACATAAGGTCAAGTCAGGAGCGGCCAAATTCAAAAGGTAATTCCGAGTTTCGTTTTGGAAAACAACATTTTGTTTTGCCAATTTGTATCCTAACGCGCTGACAACATTTGCACAGAAAATGTGGTGTATATTTCAACCTACAACAGGCTATGAGAGGAACGATAAGAGGCCCCATATTGATGCCACACGACACCCAGCCTGTCGGAAGTACATTTAACCCTTTGGAGACCATCCCGCAGTTCCATTCGGTAACAGACTTATAGAACAGAGAATCATAGAGAGTACGGCACTGAAACAAACTCTTCTGCTCATCCGTCAGTGCAGAACTGATGTCATCCTGGACCGTGTCATCCGTAGACCCCACATTCATGTTGTTATGCTATTGTATTTCAAATGTTGAAATCAATTGAGGATATTGCACCGATTCTGAACCGTCTCAAACTTTCCCTCTGCCTCCAGTCCTCAACTCCCGCCATCGTCCTCGCAATATATCCCTGTACCCTTTCAAAATCATTGATATCGTTCATGGAAGTAGATGACCCGAACAATACTCCATATTGGGCGTTGCCATTGCGTTCTACAACATAAACATAGCATCATAACTCCTTTACTCATTACATTGATATATGAAGGCCGAAGCGTCATAAGTTTTCTTTACCACCCTATCTAACTGAGACTCCACATTTAAGGAATTATCGATCTGTATTCCCTGATCCCTCTGTTATACCGCACTACTCCATGCCCGACCCTTCACTGTGTACGCCCTAGCACGGATTGTCGTGTCAAAGTACTACACAGCACACTCACCTGTATAAAATACCATCTACCACAGCGGCTGTCTACTACGTATCATTTGTAACTCCAACTAATGTAACTCCACTTTTTAAAAAAGGAGGGAGAGAGAAACCGGGGAATTATAGACCGGTTAGCCTAACGTCGGTGGTGGGGAAACTGCTGGAGTCAGTTATCAAGGATGTGATAACAGCACATTTGGAAAGCGGTGAAATCATCGGACAAAGTCAGCATGGATTTGTGAAAGGAAAATCATGTCTGACGAATCTCATAGAATGTTTTGAGGATGTAACTAGTAGAGTGGATAGGGGAGAACCAGTGGATGTGGTATATTTGGATTTTCAAAAGGCTTTTGACAAGGTCCCACACAGGAGATTAGTGTGCAAACTTAAAGCACACGGTATTGGGGGTAAGGTATTGATGTGGGTGGAAAATTGGTTAGCAGACAGGAAGCAAAGAGTGGGAATAAACGGGACCTTTTCAGAATGGCAGGCAGTGACTAGTGGGGTACCGCAAAGCTCAGTGCTGGGACCCCAGTTGTTTACAATATATATTAATGACTTGGATGAGGGAATTAAATGCAGCATCTCCAAGTTTGCGGATGACACGAAGCTGGGTGGCAGTGTTAGCTGTGAGGAGGATGCTAAGAGGATGCAGGGTGACTTGGATAGGCTGGGTGAGTGGGCAAATTCATGGCAGATGCAATTTAATGTGGATAAATGTGAAGTTATCCACTTTGGTGGCAAAAATAGGAAAACAGATTACTATCTGAATGGCGGCCGATTAGGAAAAGGGGAAGTGCAACGAGACCTGGGTGTCATTATACACCAGTCATTGAAAATGGGCATGCAGGTACAGCAGGCGGTGAAAAAGGCGAATGGTATGCTGGCATTTATAGCGAGAGGATTCGAGTACAGGAGCTGGGAGGTACTACTGCAGTTGTACAAGGCCTTGGTGAGACCACACCTGGAATATTGTGTGCAGTTTTGGTCCCCTAATCTGAGGAAAAATATCCTTGCCATAGAGGGAGTACAAAGAAGGTTCATCAGATTGATTTCTGGGATGGCAGGACTTTCATATGAAGAAAGACTGGATGAACTGGGCTTGTACTCGTTGGAATTTGGAAGATTGAGGGGGGATCTGATTGAAACGTATAAGATCCTAGGGGCCACAGTTTGAGGATAGCGGGGAAGCCTTTTAGGACCGAGATTAGGAAAAACTTCTTCACACAGAGAGTGGTGAATCTGTGGAATTCTCTGCCACAGGAAACAGTTGAGGCCAGTTCATTGGCTATATTTAAGAGGGAGTTAGATATGGCCCTTGTGGCTACGGGGGTCAGGGGGTATGGAGGGAAGGCTGGGGCGGGGTTCTGAGTTGGATGATCAGCCATGATCTTAATAAATGGCGGTGCAGGCTCGAAGGGCCGAATGGCCTACTCCTGCACCTATTTTCTATGTTTCTATGTTTCTATTTGGTGTCATTTACAGTCTCCGTTTATCATATTATCAATCAATCGTGGATATAGACGACAAACACCAGTGGCCGATTATAAGCAAGCAGTCGCGAAACGGCACGATGCTGCCTATAAACAAGAAATGGCCCATCTCGACACTTTGCAAATTATACTTGGCGACTTTAACCAGGCTTGTCTGAAGAAAACCCTGCGCCCAACTATCTCCAGTACGTAACATTTTGGACCAGAGATCCCAACACACGAGACCACTGCTACTACGGTATGGAATGCCCATCGTTCCTTCCCGAGTCCGCATACCTAAGGAGGGAGGAGAAGATGGCGGCGCGACGGAGCGCGGCGGCCGTTCCGACTGTTATCGATATGTGTGAACTAGGGGGCCGTGCACAATCCGGATTTGATAGAGACAGCCGTGAGAAGCACACAGGAACACCTGGAGTAACTTCTGAAATGTCTGCTTCGCTACCGCTGCTACTGTGCGATCGAGAATCTCCGGAGGGGAAGGCCCCAAATCCTCCGCTTTGCCTATTGCCTGTTGCCGGGGTCGGGAACGAGGCACTCGGCAGAGATTGTACTCGGTGCTCGTTGTCGGAGAGCTAGTCGGAGGCTCGGAGTTTTCGGACGGAATTGGAGTCAGACTGTGGTCAGATGCTTCCAGTATTCTGCATCGGCAGGTTGGCGGCGCTGGAGGTTCACCGTCTGTTTGAGATGATGGGACTTGCGAAAGACTTTGAGACTTTTACCGTGCCATGTTCTGTTCTTATCAAATTACGGTATGGCTTTGCACTGTTGTAACCATATAGTATAATTACGTGTTTTTTGTTTTTTTTTAAGTCGGGTTGTCATGTGTTTCTGTGATATCATTCTGGAAAAAGAAACATCGTATCATTTCTTAATGCATGCATTACTAAATGACAATAAAAGAGGACTGCGTGTCCTCATAATCTAATCTAATCTAATTTTGGCAAATCGAAACATTGGACTGTACTCCTGCTACCTGCATAAAGACAGCGCCCAAAGATCAATGATTCATAGGACAACTAATCGCTGAAGGTCGCTGAAGGGAAATGAATGGTTACAGTATTGCCTGAGTCAGAGGATTTGGCTCTGTTCAATAACTTATAACTGGACCAGAATGACTACACCGGGGAGTTGCATACTTTATTAAAACGGCACTGGATGGGTGTGCCCGGGTTGAACAGTGAAATCTGGAACCTGCTAAAAGCCAGATCAGAAGCATTCAAGTCTGAAGATCAGGAATGCAACACGAGGTGCAGATATCATCTCCAGAAAGCTATCTCTCGGGCAAGGTGGAGATTCCGGACTGGGCTGTAATCACCGAGGGATCCTCGACAGCTCTGCCAGGGTTTGAATGCCATAACCTCCTACAAAACTAAACCTTGCGTCATGGGGAACAGCAGTGCCTGGCTTCCAGATGAACTCAATGTCCTCTATGCTCGCTTTGACCACCTACACAGGAAGGAATCATCGCCCTCCACATGTCTCCCGATGATCCCTTTGTCTCAGTATCTGACGATTACATACTGGCTGCCATCAAGAGAGTGAAACCAAGGAAAACAACCTGTCCGGGCGGAGTACCTCGCCGAGTACTAAAGACCAGGGCCGACCAGCTGGCTGGTGTGTTCACGGGTATCTGCAACCTCACGCTCCAGCGGTGTGTGGTACTCAAATTCTTCAAGCAGTGTGGCTTACTGATGGGCAAGAAGAGCGTAGAAAGCTGTCTAATTGATTATCGCCCAATAGCATATCCATCCATAGTGAAGAAGTGCTCGGTAGGCGGATTGGAGTCTATCCAAGCGACCACTCAGACAGGTGCTAATATGCTTCAAAACCTGCCCTTTGACACGCTACAACAGATGCTATTTGCTGTTGTATTATTCTTAGCTTCAGCTACTTAAATTGAATAATTTTAGGAAATGTTCATTTTTATAATATGGACATACAGCTCAAACATTTGTCAGTTTTTATACTCGACAGAGCACAATTATTCTCTGTTAAAGATCTGGAAATTGAAGCAGGTTAAATGAATTCTAGGTATCGGTTTTCCTGCAGGTGGAAGACCTCGTTTCCTTGAGAGGATGGTAATTTAAAGCTAAATCACCTGGATTTTACGGACAGTTGACAGAACAACACTTCCTAGCACATAAGTATTGTGGTCGGACCGATTCCCGTGGACATCTCCCATTGATAGACCTGACAAATATCCACACACGCTTGAAGTGTGACACGGTTTCAGCATTTTCATTGACATCAGATAGTAATTAACAGCATTTTGCAGGTCCCAGTGTTTTCCTTTTACCACAAATCGTGCCTGGCCTTGGCTTCACTGAACGAAATTGTCACCCAGGAAGAGTTGAGAATTTATCGATATGTATGTCTCACTTTCCAGAAATTTTGCTCTCATGCCATCCTCTCACATCACAACTGGGGGAAAAGGTTCTCAAGGTCGTGAGGTACCACCTCACGAACATACCATCCTCCATAACATTTCCGTGTCCAACGGGATCTTACAACGATGCGCATACCCTACCCCACACCCATCGCCTTCTCTGCTCTCTGCAGGTATCTCTTTCCACATCATTCCCTTTCCCACTATCCCTCCCTACTGATCTCCTTCCAGGAATTTGTCCCTGCAAACGTTATTAGTGCAACGCCTGCATCTGCATCTCCTCCTTCAAGAACCAACATTTGGGGAAATATGTCCTTCCAGGATAGACGGTTACATCCGGCTCTCCTGGAGCGGCAGCCTCCATATTGGTGAGACCCAGCGGGGACTGGGGTACCGCATTGCAGAACGCCATCACTTCGCATTATCCCAAACATTTACATCCGCGAATGAACGTGTCGTACCCAGGGCGAGGTCTCGAAGTGTACACGGCACAGCTGGCTTCTCCCCCAGTGTGTAGTGCCCTCCCTCTTCAAAACATCCACCATTGTCCCTGTACCAAGAAAACCAATGTAGCATGCCTGAACGATTGGCGTCCTGTCGCACTCAACTCAATCATAAATGAATGCTTTTAGAGGCTGGTCAAGGATAACATCTTCAGCAAGCTACCACCTACAGTGGACACTCTACAACTCGCCTACCGACATAACCGATCATAAGACTATGCCAAAGAGCCGCACTCACCTGGAAAAGAGGGATGCATACGTTAGAATGTTGTTATTGGATTACAGTTCAGCATTCAACACCATAATTACCCCCAGGCTGCACAAGGAGTTCAGAGACCTCGGCCTGCATCCTGCCTCGTGCAGCTGGATCTGCAATTTCCTTTTGGATCGCCGGAATGTGGGAAGGAAAGGCTCCCTCTGTCTCTGGGCATCTGATACTCAAAACAGGAGCCCTAAGAGATGTGTCCTGAGACCCCACGTCTACTCCCGTTACAGCAACGACCAAGTTGCCACGCACAGCTCCAGCCTACTGATCAAATTTGCAGATGACACGGCATTGATCGGCCTTATTTCCAACAATAATGCGACAACCCACAGAGGAGCAGTCAACGCCCTGACGGTATTAAGAAAACAACATCTCCCTGAATATTGAAAAAAAAACGAACGAGCTGATCGTAGATTACAGGAGGAACAGAGAGAGACCTGCCTCTATTGACATCAATAGGACTATAGTTGTGGGGAAGAGTAATTTCAAGTCCCTCTGTTTGCATATCACTACGGATCTCACTGGACTCTATATACTGTCTGTATGGTGAAAAAATACATCAGCGCCTCTTTCACCTCAGACGCCTGAAGAGATTTGCCATGAGTCCCCCAATTCTGAGGACTTTCTACAGGGGTACAATCGACAGCATCCTGACTGTCTGTGTCACTGCCTAGTACGTGGACTGTACTACCCACAATCGTAGAGTATTACAGAGAATGGTACTGACTGCCCAGCGCATCTGAGGATGTGAACCTTCCTCTCTGCAAGATATGTACAGCAGCAGATGCTTAAGAAGGGCCGGAAAGATCAACAGGGACTCCAGCCACGCCGACCATAAACTGTTTCATGTATTTCCGTCTGGCAAGCGATACCGCAGCATGGAGGCCAGGACCAACAGGCTCCTGGAAAGCCTCTTTCACCAGGCCATTTGATTTATCAATGCATATTGATCTGATTGCATAACTGACTGTACATTGTATGTGACTGTACATAAATGCTCACAAAACAATTCTGTATACAATCCTAGTGTTTGGGCAATACCCTACTACATGGATGATAAATAACAGCGAACTTCTCATCAATCCCTACAGAAGAATCGTTACAGTCAAAGAGTCTGGCCTCTTACGCAAACACTGTATTGGATCCACGTTCTTTCAGTTTGATGTGTCTGGAATGAAATTGGAATAAAACATACAATTTTTAACTGAAGAAATAAAAATGTGCTGACTCAGCTGTGTTTCTTGGGGACATAATCGGCAATTTGGAGTTTCAGCACACAATTTCAGTACGAATATAATGTATTGTATTTTATGGTCTTTGGACCAGTTTTCGTTGCATATAATAGCCACGAAAATAATTTCCAACCTGGGAAATTGCTCATAGATCACAGTCTTTAGTTTCTACTTCTGTTCAAACCGAATAAGGATGGGGAAATGGTGGTAGAATTTTGGCAGCTCTGGCTAATCTCTTTAAAGTTAACTAGACTGCACCACTCGTCACGGTTATGGGGTAAGGTGGTCAAGTAGATAATGATGTAGATTTTCTGTGCTGATATCGAACGGCCAATGTGTTTGTTGAAAAGGAACGTTCAGCAATCAGACCACAAACCGCAGCTAATGTCATCAGGGTGTGAATCATTTTATTATCAAAAGTCCTTGGAATATTGTTCTCGAGCTCTTTTATATGCTTAGAAGAACATGCGTACAGCGTGTTTTATTGTGGGACATGGTATCAACTGTTACTGTGACTTTCAGCACTCAAACCACTCCAAATGAATAGAACGAAGGAATGAAAAGAATCAAACTGTCTTCCCCTTCAATTAGGACTTGTACTCTACTTCAACTCCTGAGCTGAACTCCCGCCCTTAATGTCAAAAGTGAATGTTCTCCGCCGATGTGACGAAATAAATCTGTTGGAAGGTATTCGTCCGTGTTGATTGTTCAGGATCATTGTCTGTGTTAGAAAGAACACTGGTCCGAAAAAGTCCCATTTCAGTAGCTGAAGCCAGGTGTGCTGGAAATTACATTCTTAACGTTCATATTCTCTTTTGCTTTAAAGTTAATAACCTGTAACATCCCGTGGGGAGACGAATTTATGGCACGGTTTCGGAGTGAGAAAAACACTTTAATGTCAGTGGTTTGTAGTTAGTTGTCCCTGATGTGACAGATGTCGTAACCACACGAATTGCTTCAGAGGAGTTACTCTGAATTGCATATAACTCTGTAAATCCAGTCACCGGTCCATGTGAGCAGTTTGAACGTTCCGTACAACTGAACGCTGCCTCTGACTGAGTATGGGATATTCAGCGATTTACTACATCGCGAGCATTTTCTATCCTGCAATTGTAGCGATTGGTGTCCCTGGTAAGATACTGGAGCTGGTCACTATATGTATGTTGCCGTCGTCTTACTTTTGTTCCGTTGCACTGTTTGGAATTTTACTCAGCGCAAATGCTACCCTCATCTGAAAAGAGTTTCCAGAATTAACGATTCAAACATCTGACAGTTTTTTTTTTTTTAGTTCTGTTTCCATATTTTTTTCGCTGCTGTTTTTTTTTGCTCTTCTGTTTTGTCAAATACGTTGTTGCCAATATTGCCATACCTTCATAATTTGATCTTGCTTTGCTTTCTGGTGTGAAAGTCGTCGCTTTTGCAGATCAGCAGCTTTTTCAAATGACCGTCCAGTCCAATATCGACAGGCTGGTCAGTTCTTCAATAATCATTAAAATATAACTTATGGTTTGAATCTCATTAATTCACTGTAATTAAGCCCTTCAGCTGTTTCACCTCTAATAATGGAAATGATGTTGTTTACTGGAGCGATCGACTGCTCCTCGGTACATGAGCCGTGGAAATCAGATGCCTTGCTCTAAACTTTCGGAAGGTGGCCAGTCCACCGACACTCCAGTTCATTATTGTCCACCAGCCAGAGTGCACCAACGTTGTCCGCACACACTGAATTTCTGTTTTCTACTTCCAAAATACTATACCCTGCATAGCATTGGAAAAATGGTAGGCTTTCAGACAATTTCAGCTTACGATCATACTGTGTTGTTTTTTTCTCTCTCTCGAAATTTCTTATAGTCAATTTAACGGCGATTGTGATCCTCTCTCGGGGAAAATGTGGACTCTCCAAATGCATCACCCGTTACCTGGTCGGAATGGCAACAGCGGATCTGATGGTGGTTATCGTTGTTGCTTTAGTGGAACAGACCAACAATATCTACATTTATTCCAGATCCCTGCTCATCACACCTGTATGTGCTCTGACAATTGTATTTAGGGGTGTAACCCGGGACTGTTCTGTTTGGTTTACGGTCAGTTTTACCTTCGATCGTTGTATCGCAATATGTTGTCGAAAGGTTTGGGAACGACACTGCACTGAGAGAACAGCAACTGTGGTTATGGTGACGGTGGTTATAGTGAGCTGCGGGAGATGCGCCCCATTTTACTTTGCCGTTGAACCTTACGTCATCATTGACAACAAACCGTGGCGTTGTGCCTTCACTCATGAACACGCTACTTTACCCGTGTGGAAAGTACTCGAATTACTCGATAGCACTTTAACACCGTTGCTGCCAATCGGGTTAATTCTAGTGTTCAATGGGTTAACAGTAAGGCATATCATTGCGGCAAATAGAGTCCGCAGAGGGCTTCGGATCAGCAATGATAATCAGAAGGACACCGAGATGGAAAACCGTAGAAAATCGATGGTTTTGTTGTTTGCAATTTCAGCTAATTTCATATTATTTTGGATACCCTATGTAGCTCATTCCCTGAAATGGCAACCGGAAAACTATTTGTATCAGGACAGATATATGAGTTCCCCGGTATATATACTACAACAACTTGGGTACATGTTGCAAATTCTGAGTATTTGCACCAATACTTGTATCTGTACACTGACACAGAGGAAATTCAGAAAAGAGCTGAGGAATGGAATGAAGTATGTGTTTATGTTAAATGGCCATCTGTGCAGATAACACCCAGGTGTAATTGCAGTTCAGCGGTGTATTCAAATAAAACAGTTTGGAAAATGAGTAGGCTTGTCATAAATTCAAACAATCATTTACCTGGTCATCCCGAAATTGCAAAACTCACGGAAGGTTGCATACTTGATACATTTAAAGTAGGAAACCTGGCAAACATTCAATGGGCTGGCATGATTGCTACATTGGTTGAATTACTCCAAACTATCGCAGTGACTTGACAAACACATGGGCAGGAATGGCTTCTGGAGTTCCCGGGTTCAGTTTTTTCAACATGAACAGAATCGGGTAAAAGAGAGTAAAGTGAGTGCGATGAAAACGCAGGGAGAGTATGACAGTAACCCAGCAGCAGAAAGAGAACAAACCGTGGAGGGATTGTCTATTGATAGACTGCGAGAGGTACTCAGAAGCAGGAAGGGAGATATCACTCGTTTCGGAAAATTCTGTGCAGAACACCGCACCCCTCCCCCCCCACATCAGTAAAAAGAAAACCTGGAGAAAGCGAGGAACTGATCGGGAGATAGATTTTGGACAGGTGCCATATTGACACGGTTGTTGAAACAGGCAACTTAAACTTCAGGAATATTCATTGTCACTTCCTCAGGTTAAAAGGTTTAGATAGAGAGAGGGTGGTACAGATCAGCGATAAAAGAGGAAACATGTATCTAGGGTGCACGGAGGGAGTGAAGGTCCTTACTGATACTTTGCTTCTCTATTCACCAGTGAGCGCGACCTTTATGAATGTGGATACAGTGTAAAAAGATAGGTATGCTAAGACATGCCGACAATAACAGTTATGCACTGGAAACTTGTAAATCATTAAAAAAAAAGCATTTCCTGCCTTTAGAGGCATATGCTTCCTGGTATTTAGAGAAAACGAGCGAAGATATTACTCCGCTTTCGTACAGGATATTTGCGTCCTCACTGACCACAGGAGTAGTACGAGATGATTGGAACATGGCAAATGTTATTTCTTTCTTCAAGTGATGTAATAGGGACGGTCCTGATAATTACAGCCCAGTGCGTCTGTCGTCAGTAGTGGACAAGCAATTCGAAAGGATTCTGAGAGATGGAACTTATAAGTATCTGGGAAACGTATCCTGGTTGGGGATAGTCAGCATGGTTTTCTGAAGGACAGATTGAATTCTTCGAAAAAGTGAAAAAGGAAATAGCCGGGTGCAGTCAGAAGAGCCGACGCGAGGTATATTACTTTCGGAACGTGTTTGACCTCGTTCCCCATTGAGAATATCAGGTGGCATGGGATCAAGTGAAACCTGACTAAATGGATTTGGAGTTTGCTGACCTACAGAAGGCAGATGAGCTAGTATGTGGAGTCTATTCTTCCTGGAGGACAGTGACCAGTGATGTTCCGCGAGGAAGATATAAACTTCAGTGCAGCTTATAACAGTATGTCGTCTCTGCTGTTACCGTGTTCAGGGAGACAGACTTCAATTTGACCATCCTTCAGCACTTCGATAATTTATTGAATTAGGGCTGATGATGGAAACAAAATGCTGAATTCGGACGGGAACTACAGTCTATCTAAATTGAACTCCCGTTTATATATTACAGGGTTTATACCACAATCATTCAAAACAACCCTTCCCAATAGACACTGCAGTTCAAAATCAGTATTTCAAAGTCTGAGCGGCATCTTTTGGTGCTCCCGAAATGAACCAGCCTCCCAAAATACTAATTTAAATTCCACTTTCAAGAACACACGAATTTGTCCTAATACAAATTTACCTTTGAACGTGGGTTTATTGTACCCGGATTAGATACAGTCATATTTTTATCCTTTAACCCTGATTCCATTTGTCCAGTGTGGAATCTGCGTCTCCCTCTGAAATCGACACGAAAGCAAACAAATAAAAGACAATAATCTAAGTGTGCAGATAAGGCAACACAAAAATCCAAGTTGGCACTTTTCTATCTTCAAAACTTTCACAGTTAACTGGCGTGTGCTGAATAAACAGGTAATTGCCAGAGTGAAAATCCTTATCAAATATTCTAAAGAACAGAGGGGAGGAGGATAAGAGTGGTTGTTGCCGACATGCAATAACACCTCATGCAATTTCGGAATGAGACGCAGCCTCTGAAATTCACATCAGTTTCTGAAAAATTATTTCACACAAGGAAACAAACATTTTCAGACTATTGCCTCCTATTGTGAAACAGAAGATTAACTCAAACATCCTTTCAATACAACCCTAAGAATTATACGGCGGCCTTCCATTAATACCCGCATCAATTATCTCTCTTCCTCCTTCAAATGAACTCACAAATGTCCCAGACCTCGTGGAATAATATTACATTATTAATGTATTCACACTCTAAGCTACTGCAGAACATGACATATTTTAAATGTTGAACAGTTAACAAATAATCTATATTTAGAATACACAAATTTAAGAAAGCGTTTCGAGTCTAAAGCAAAGGGTCGCTGGAACGTATGCATCGTCCGCAACTTAATATTCAACCTATTTAGCAATAACGTCACCACGGCACCTTAACTCCAACGACTTCCACGATTTCTCGCCATCAATTTCTGACCAAGGATAGGATTGCGATTAAATGACGTTTTGTTGTATCAGGTTTACTTATCTCCTTAACACCGTTGAATAAATAGATTTGGACATTATACCGGGAACCTTGCCGCACACGCATTAGGGTTATCGTGGTTCCACTCCAGAACAATCGCTTTTATCGCCTTACTGATGGACTGAAGGTATATTGCTTTTGTGTGTTACCTCCCTTGTAATGTCAAATCTGCACTTTCTTATTCACATGCTTTATGTATTCACTTTACTAAGTTTCCATTCTTCACTGTGTGTAAGGACAGACGGATCAAACAATATCAAAGACTTTCTAGATTCGTCAGTGCTACTAGACACGGAAATTCTTCACTAAATATATATGACTTCTAGGTCTAAATTGTCCCAAGATAATGTTAATTAATTATAGACTTTGGAGCATCATTCATACTTCTGACGTAAATGCGGTTTTGCGCTGGTCGCTCAGCTGGTTTCATTTGGTTAACACATGTAGCAGAATCCTCTATTAATATCCAGAAGTAATTTACCGGATTCTTTAATTATTCACTTGCTCCCCTATCCTTGTATTTTCGTCAAAGTCGGGTGTTAATAATGTAATTCTGTGGCTTTAAAGGGATGCTCTGTGTTATGCCTTTATGATATGTTCGCATAGGAACACAGTGCAATCAATGTCCTATCCATTGCGAAACCTCACCATTGTACTACTCTCCTGTGATCAGTTGCCTGTAACTGCTCACTATTATCATCTGCTTGCACTAATCCCCCATTTTCCTGAGCAATGCCTCTCGGATGCTGACGTAGTGCATATTATATTCTTGTTTCGGTTTCCGGCCCCTGTTTCCTTACACTGAAATTTCTCTCTGTTCGCAAATGGAGAAGGGGGTGGGATTAGTGGCGGCGACAGTATATACTGGGTTCTCTCATTTGTATGCTGGAGGGAGATGTTTGGAAGGAGGCTGCCTGTCGTCGTCCTAACATTACGGTTCTGCGTCAGTACGTCCATCACTAACCTCCCCTCCTATTTCAGATCCAATAATGCATATTATTTCACTCTGAATGAGAAGGTTAGCCCTGCAGATTTTCTATCTGCTTTAGACACTTCATGTGATGTGATGTGTAGTGTTAGGTTTCTTTTCAAGGTTTCAAAGGTACATCTAACGTCAGAAAAAATGTATACAATATGCATACTGAAATGCCTTTTGCTTCGCAAACACCCACACAAACAGAGGAGGGTCCTAAAGAATGAACGACAGTGAAAAGTTAAAACCGCAAGGCCCCCCTCCCTCCCTCCCTCCCTCCCTCGCGTAAGCGGCAGCAAGAAACAATCGCCCCATCCCCCACCGGCAAAAAAAGCACCGGCACGCGCCACCGAGCGTGAGCGATGTAACAATAAAGACACAGATCTGCAGTAACCCAGAGAGTACATTGTTCACCCGGTATTCGACTTCCCGGAGGCTCTCCCTCTCCCTAATAAGGGAGAAAGAGATGTCTCCATTTCACAGCCAGAAGGGAGACATAACAAACAACTCATTGGTTTACGATGTTAGACGTCCGTTACTTCACTTTTAACGAACTCTGTGCCCAGGGATATCGGGTCTCTGGGCACACATCCTTAAATCTTCCGTCTCCTCCGACGTCACAAGGATCTCCTTCCGTGACACAGACATTCAATCCGCCCATCTCCTGAACCCTGAGATCCCAGGCCACCAAAGCCAGCCAAACTGTTAGACTTCTAATTTAGTAATCTTCTCCTTTAAGTGGGTATCTTCTCTTCAAACCAATCACCACATCACGCAACGGTCAAATCATCCTGCTGTAATTTAGCTTGCTGCTGAACGTCTACCCAGTCCTCAATTAAGCATCCATCTGCTCTGGTTTTGTTTAAATTCCATACGTCACATCTTCCCGTAGGTAATCGTCCATGTCTGTATCATAGCGTTTTCATTTTCTTTCATACCCCCATGACCAGCGTAGTCCCCACACTGAGCACAATTCCCCGTTATGTACTTCTCCATCAGAATATTACAGAAAGAAGTTGTTCTGAGGGTGATGTATAGATATGGGTGACATTAATTTCACAAATACTGAGTGGGAGAACCCAGTGGCTAATTGATTACAGGAATGTGGATTTATTGAGAAGGTAAATGATTTCTTTTGATCAAGTACAGTATGTTTATGCAGCAACAAGAGGACAGTTCGGTCCAGATTTGATATTCCGTTGCAATCAGATTAGAATTTTTAGTGCGTAATTTTTGAGCCTTTAGAGCAAGTGATAATAACATGGCTGGTCTCGAAGTTTTTTTTTTTACTGGTGTAAGTATATCAGTAAAAGCCAAAACAAATTAATTCAATTTGAGAAAGTCAATATTCGAAAAGATGCAGTGAAAACATTAGGAGGTGAACTGGAAGGAACTTCTTGATATTGAGTCAGTTCAGCAACGATGGGGTCGATTTAACGTGGTAATCCACGCAGTGCAGGAAACGCTCTTACCCAGGGTCGGGAGAAGCAATAAAAACAATAGATCAGTGTTCAAAGTTCAGAGTAAAATTCGTTACAGACACCACGTACAACCTGGAGATTTTATTCCTGTCTGCACATCTAGCAAATCTATAGAAGAGTGCAGCATAAGTAGCATGAAGGCAGGTGAATTCTAACACTTTGCAGCCTTTATTTCCAACGTCTCACTGTATGTAGTGGGCATATCAACGCTTTCTTGAGTTGCTCTCGGAATTTGCTCTGAGTCAGGGCGTAAATGCATGTACTGAATTGCTGCAACATTGCCGATGCCCCTTCTGTGATTTAACGGGGATGCGTGACAGGATAATAAACAACACTCATTGAAATGCGTTCACAAATAGAAAACACCACCTGTGTTACAACAACAACATGAAACTACCGGTAATGCTGAAGAGCAAAACGATGGATTTGCGTCGGTCTTCCATCTCCTGATCCTTCTCATTATCCCCACTCTTATGTCCCCGGAAACCCCTGCGTGCTCGACTGGCTGCTAGAATCCGCCTGACAGTCCGAATATTGAACAGTAAAATCAGAAAGAATGGGACACAAGGTGTTAATGGTGGTGAAACATATCAAAAGCCGCCCATGCGAAAGAGTTTTTGTAACTCGGCGTAAGAGCACAATACCAGGGAACCATCAATCATTACCAAAGTTCCGTATATAACCCCCCAGGGGACACATTCCAAACAGACCAGCACACTCACTGTCCCGATAACCACAGCTACAAATCGATCGACGGTGAAAGCGACAGTCAGCCAGACAGAAGTTGCAGTGCTGGCATAAACCAACCATCCTCCGAGGTTGTACACTGGAGTGATGTCCAGGAATGTTCGGGTAAAATAACTTCAAGCCGTCCACGTTAGCAGCAGATCGGAGATAACGACCAGGAGATCGGCCGCTGCCATTCCTACAGGGTAACGAGTGACACATTTGGAGAGACCGCACCTTCCCTGGGCAAGGATCACAATCGCCACCAAGTTCGCTGGCAGACAGATAGGGAACAACAAGTTGGTAAAATACCAGATATGTACCGATTTTTAACAGAGAGAACAAGGACGTGGTGGAAACAGCATTTTGTGATACTGATGATGTAATAGAGTATTGCAAGCATCTCCGGCTTCCAGTGTACAAAATAAAATTGAAAGAAATGTTTCCATCTACAAATGAATGGGCAGATCCGTTAAATAACAATAAAATTGGTACTCTAAATTAGGAGATTAATTGATGCAGGATAGCGGGAATTGAATGAAAGACAAGCATTAGATGCAATGTTAGGTATGAGACAGAGAGAGCGAGTCCGACAGATGGACAGGTAGTCAGACAGACAGCCAGCAACAGTTGAGTAGGTTTGTGATGATTCTCTGTATCTTCTAGTCTCTGGTACCGTGTATGAATGGCGGGTTAGTTCTGTACCTACTAATCTGGTAGCGTGTGAGAGTGTGGGTTTCATTCTCTACTTATGAATCTCTGCAACAGTGTGAGAGTGTCGGGTTCATTGTGAACCTGTCAGACTCTGCTGCACTGTGAGAGTCTAGGGTTCATCTGGTACCCGTCAGTTTCTGGTACAGCGTCAAACTGCGGAGTTAATTCTGTACCTGTCAATCTCTGGTACAGTGTGAGAGTGTGGGATTCATTGTGCACCTGTCAGGCTCTTGTGCAGTGTGTGAGACTGGGTTAATTCTGCAGTGTCAGTCTCTTGTGCAGTGTGTGAGACTGGGTTAATTCTGCAGTGTCAGTCTCTTGTGCAGTGTGTGAGACTGGGTTAATTCTGCAGTGTCAGTCTCTTGTGCAGTGTGTGAGACTGGGTTAATTCTGCAGTGTCAGGCTCTTGTACAGTGTGTGAGACTGGGTGAATTCTGCACCTGTCAGGCTCTTGTGCAGTGTGAGAGTGTGGGTTTCATAAAAACACAGAAACATAGAAAACCTACAGTATAATAGAGGTCTTTCGGCCCACAAAGTTGTGCCAAACATGTCCCTACTTTTGAAAATACTAGGCTTATATGTAGCCCCCTATTTTACTAAGCTGAATGTACCTATCTAAATGTATCTTAAAAGACCCTCTCGTATCCGCCTCCACCACCGTTGCCGGCAGCCCATTTCACGCACTCTAAATGAAAAACCTAACCCTGTCATCTCCTCCGTATCTTCTTCGCAGCACATTAAACCTGAATCCTCTTGTGGCAACCATTTCAGCCCTGGGAAAAAGGCTGTGATTATCCACACGATCAATGCCTCTCATCATCTTATACACCTCTATCAAATCACCTCCCATCCTCTGTCGCTCCAAGGAGAAAAGGCCGAGTTCATTCAACCTGTTTTCATAAAGCATGCTCCCCAATCCAGGCAACGTCCTCATAAATCTCCTCTGCACCCTTTCTATGGCTTCCACATCCTTCCTGTAGTGAGGCGACCAGAAGTGAGCACAGTACTCCAAGTGGGTTCAGTTCTGTACCTGTCAGTCTCTTGCACAGTGTGTACAGTATGTGAGGGTGGGGTTCGTTCCGTAACTTTCTGCCTCTGCTGTATCGTTCGAGTGAAGAGGATCATATATATATTTTTTTTTTGCCAAGTACATTTTGCACTACTATATTAAGCTACCTCAAGTTGATACGTAAATGCATTATACACAGTGATAGTTTGAACGATGCTAGTTATGTTCCATTAATACTTTAAAATTTATTGAGTCCGAAATAGAAAATCAGCCCACAATGTCCATGCACACAGCTCATTATTAATTACCTTATTGTATTCAGTTCCATTGATCTCGACACGTGTACAAAGACACACTGAGAAAAAGAAAACTTACATGCGGTTAAATAATGTTCGGTTATTTGTTGTGGTATAAATTGAAACTATAACGGAATACCGAATAAAGTATAACATCTGTGGAGAAAAGAAGATGATCAGTTGGAGGATCATAAGGAGGAAGATTGTGAAGCCAAGTGTCCATCTACGATACTAATTCTATAAATGTGCAATGAATGTTGTCGTTTGCTTTCAGGTTGATTTCGTAATCATTCCCGTATCTTGGAATGTTTCTCCTGAAGGGGAGATGTGAGCGTAGATTTGAGCATGCTTCAGACAGCGGTGAGGAGGTATTTGACAAATAAAGGAGTAAACATTTCCTGCAGGTATATAGGGATATGGAGTTTGGATTCTTATGAATCCATGTCCGATATTGAAAGCAGAAGCGCGCTTGCGCAGTGGAGAGGGATCCTCTTCCTCCTAATTTTAATGTCGGTATGTCCGTATGTCCATTTGATGTAATGGTCAAGACTGTACACAACGCTTCAGGTTTGTCCAGACTTCTGTTTCTACAGATCCAGCAGAGCTCTTCTAGCATTCTGTACCTTTACCCTATATCGTCAAATCTCCATCCGTCTGCTAAATTTCCCACCTATTAAGACCTTACCTTCAGAACTCTGACCACGTGCTTTCCAGGGTCCTCTGGCCCCCATTTGAAATATCTTACTATCTCTTCTTTCAGTTAGTCTTGACGGAAGGTCTCGGCCTGAACCTTCAAATGTACCTCTTCCTAGAGATGCTGCCTGGCCTGCTGTGTTCACCAGCAACTTTCATGTGTGTTGCTTGAAATTTGTCTTCAGATTCCACCAATTGTTATGTTTCTTCTGGCCTTGCTTAGACATTTTGCCTGCATCGCCTCACTTGCGCATAAGCATTTACCCTCCAGATTAATTCAGCTGCTGTCCATTGCCCTGTATAAAGTGGTATTTGTAAGATGGCTGAATGCTGTCATAGTAATGACGAGTAGAAGCTGCGAACTCTCGTGACTTTCAGCAAAAGGACTCTGCGGTCAGCAAAGCAGCGAGTTTTTGTCATTTGTAAATGTTGCATGGGAGATCTAAACACCTGTTTCCAATGTAACATAATCCCACATTACTCTCAACACCGAAGTCACCGTTCCTAGAAAACTGACCAGAAATCAGGTACAATTGTCGTTCCAGTGAGAGCTTCTTCCCAGACCCAGGGGCAGAATAGCAAAACCGCAATCTGTGAGTGTGAACTGCATTTCCAGAAAACCAGTGACAGTGGGAGTAACCCTACTCGTCCCGAGATTGCTAAATTGCTCCCGGCTCTGGCGTCGGTTCTTGTTGCTCCACATCAAATGGTAAACCAAATGGTAAACCTTCTATTCTAACCGTGAACTCGAGCTCGGTCTCAGAAGGACATAACTGTTATGGATATGGCTCTGACACTGACAACGGTAACAATCCTGTCACCCATCGCCTCTTTCCTGCTGGCCTCACCCACGCACGCAAGGAACAGTATCCAGCGGCCAATGAACGTGCCATCAAGCTCGCCTTTGGGTTAGGGAAGGAAAACAGTGCAGTCGCTTTTTATTCCTAGCATCCAAAGGTTGGCCTGTGACTGCTGTCCGAGATCTTCAGTGTCAGAGCATAGCGGCTTTTATGCAACGGTCTCAGACAATCAGTCCGAGCCCTATGTCACTATCGGTGACTTTTGTCTGTATCCGACTCGACGAATTTATTTAATTTCAAAATACGACTGAAAAGTACTCGTCATTTCTCTGTGGCCATTCCCCTCAGCAACAAGTATCCGGATTTCGATACAGCTCGGTGGGGTGATGACCCATCAGTGCACAACAGTAGCAATAGCAATGTGGCTGGCTCTGAGAGGCTGTAGATAAGGGTAAAGTCAGGCAGTATTGTAGTGATAGGGAACTCGATAGTTGGGGGGGGGGCAGACCGGAAATTCTATGGCCGCAAATGCCTGTTGCTTCCGGGATACAAAGTTCCAGGATGTATCAGAGTGGCTGAAGGATATTCTCAAGATGAGAGTTGAACAGTCAGAGTTTGTGGAGCATGCTGGCACGAATGACATAGGTAAAATGCGGAAGAGCTCGTAGTGAGTATACAGAGCAGTGGTCCCCGACCTCCGGGCCGTGGACCAATACCGGGCCACGAAGCATGCAGAGGTGCAGTGGTACGCGGGACGCACCCAGCTCATCTTTAAGAAAAAAAGCCAGAATAAACAAGGTAATTAATTAGGTGCCTCCCGGCACGTAAATGTCGGGCCAGATCAGAGGGGATTGCTGATTACGTAGGGCAGGCTTCAGGGTTTCAAGCTCTTGGGCCACTGAAATCTTTTTTCGGGGTATGGGTGCCCTGTACAAGAGGGACGGGTTACTTCTGAACTGGAGGGGAACTAATACCCTGGCCTGAAGGCTGGATATTGCTAGTCGAGGGTTTAAACTAATTTTCCAGTGGGCTGGGAACTATAGCACCAGGTCAGCAAATGACATGTAAGGGAAAGTATCGGAAGGCAAAATCCAATAAAATCTATGATGGCTTGAAAATTTTATTGCATTACAGAGCGTAGGTTGAGGGAGGGTTAGGAAGGAATAATTAATGTACCAGGTTTTCGACATTTTGGAAAACGCAGAGAAGGAGGTAAAAGAACGTGGACACTGTTACATCTGCCTTCAGGGGATACATATGAGAGCATTCAGACACTGAGACAATTTGGACAGAATTGGAGGATAGTAATGGTGAAATCACACTGTTTGAGATTATACTGTAGATCTCCAAACAATCACCGGGACATTAGAGAACAGATATGTAAACTAATTAACGAAATGTGTCACAGTGTTAGGGTTGCTGTTATGGCGAAGTTCACCTTTCCTCATAGAATCAGCAACATTCTTTGTGCAATGGTTTTGGCTAAGTGTAGCATGGAGGATTTATTACTTCAGCATGTGGACCGCCCAATGAGAGAGGCTGTACTGGCGCTGGTGCTGAGTGACGAGCCTGTCCAGTTGTCTGACCATTTAGAGGGTAATCACACACACACAAGACAAAGGAGCAGAAGTAGGCCATTCGGCCTATCGAGACTGCTCCGCAGCTCCCCCATGAGCTAAACCATTCACCCATCTAGTTTCAATTTCCGGCTTTTTCCCCATATCCCTTGATACCCTGAGTAATTAGATACCTGTCAAACTCCTCCTTAAACAACCTCAATGATCGGGCCTCCACAGCCATATGTGGCAACGAATTCCACAAATCTACGACCCTCTGGCTAAAAAAAAAAAATCTCCTTATCTCTGTTTTAACTGGGTACCCTCTAATTCTAAGACTATGGCCTCTTGTCCTGGACTCACCCACCAAGGGAAGCAACCTTTCCACATCTACTCTGTCCAACCCTTTCAACATCCGAAACGTTTCTATGAGATCCCCTCTCATTCTTCTATACTCTAATGAATACAATCCAAGAGCCGACAGACGCTCCTCATATGTTAGCCCCTGCATTCCAGGAATCATCCTCGTAAATCTTCTCTGAACTCTCTCCAACATCAGTATATCCTTTCTAAGATAGGTGGCCCAATACTGCACACATTATTCCAAATGAGATCTCACTAATGCCTCATAGAGCCTCTTCAACACCTCCTTACTCTTATACACTATTCCTCTTGAAATGAAAGCCAACATAGCATTCGCTTTCCTTACCGCTGATCCAACTTGGTGGTTAACTTTTAGGGCATCCTGCACGAGGAACCCCAAGTCCCTTTACACTTCCGATTTTTGAATTTTCTCCCCATCTAAATAATAATCTGCCCGATTATTTCTTCTTCCAAAATGTACAACCGTACATTTGTCAACGTTGTATCTCATCTGCCATTTATTTGCCCACTCTCCAAAACTGACTAAGTCTCGCTGCAACCTTTCCGTTTCTTCAACATTTCCTGTTCCTCCACCTAGCTTGGTGTCATCCGCAAACTTAGCCACAAAACGATTTAATCCATAATCCAAATCATCGATATACATCGTAAAAAGAAGCGGCCCCAACACTGACCCCTGCGGAACACCACTAGTAACTGGCAACCAATCAGAATAGGATCCCTTTATTCCCACCCTTTGCTTTCTGCCTATCGGCCAATGCTCCACCCATTGCAATATCTTTCCTATAATTCCATGGCCTCTCATCTTATTAAGCAGCCTCATATGCGGCACCTTATCGAAGGCCTTTTGAAAATCCAAATACACAACATCCACAGCCTGTCCCTTGTCAAACTTATTCGAGATTACCTGAAAAAATTCCAATAGGTTGGTGAGGCAGGATCTTCCCTTCATGAAACCATGCTGGCTTCGGCCTATCTTGTCATGCACCTCGAGGTATTTCATAACGTCGTCCTTGAGGATTGACTACAATATCTTTCCAAATACCGAAGTAAGACTAATAGGTTTGTAATTTTCTTTTTGTTGCCTCCTTCCTTTCTTAAATAGCTGAACTACATTTGCGACCTTCCAGTCCTCCGGAACCATGCCAGAGTCTATTGATTCCTGGAAGATCATTTCCAATGCTTCCCCAATCTCCAAAGCCACCTCCTTCAGAACCCTTGGGTGCACCTCATCCGGACCGGGTGACTTATCTATTCTTAGTCCACTTAGCTTCCCAAGCACTTTCTCTCTAGTAATCTTGACTGTACCTAATTCTATTCCCTGATACCTCTAGCTATCAGGTATATTGATCATGTCTTCCAGTGTGAAGACTGATGCAAAATACTGATTCAGTTCCGCCACCATCTCTTTGTTATCCATTATAATTTCTCCAGCATCATTTTCAATCGGTCCCGTATCTACCCTTGTCACTCCTTTACTCTTCATATATTAAAAAAAATACTCTTAGTATCCTTTTTATGTTAATCGCCAACTTCCTTTCATAATTCATCTTTTCTTTCCTAATGACTTTCTTAGTTTCCTTCTGTAAGTTTTTAAAAGTCTTCCAGTCCTCATTTTCCCACTAATTCTTGCTTCCTTGTACGCCGTTTCTTTTGCTTTTATTTTTGCCTTAACCTCTCTCCTTAGCCACATTTGTGCCATTTTTCCATTCATGCTTTTCTTTTTTCTTGGAATATATTTTTCCTGCATTTTCCTTATTTCTTGTAGGAATTTCATCCACTTCTGCTCTGCCGTCACTCCATTTAGCTTACTTTTCCAATCGACTTGGGCCAGTTCCTCTCTCATACCACTGTAATTTCCCCTTTTCCACTAAAATATCGATACACCTGATACCAGCCTCTCCTTTTCAAATTTGAAACTGAACTCAATCATATTATGGTCACTGCTTCCAAGAGGTTCCTTTACCTCCAGCTCCCTAATCGCCTCAGGTTCGTTACACAGCACCCAGTCCAAAACAGCCGGTCCCCTGGTGGGCTTCTGGACAAGTTGCTCCAAAAAGCCATCCTGTAGGCATTCTACAAACTCCCTCTCCTGAGATCAATTACCTTCCCGACTTTCGCAATCCACTTTCATATTAAAATCCACCATAATTATCTTGACATTTTCCTTCTGACACGCTTTTTCTATTTCCAGCTACAACTTCTAGTCCACATCCCGGCTGCTGTTTGGAGGCCTGTATATAACTGCTATTAGTGTTTTTTACCCTTGCCATTTCTTAATTCTACCCATAAGGATTCTACCTCTTCTGATCCTATGTCCCTTCTTTCTATTGATTTGATATCGTTACTTACCATCAGGGCCACGCCACCCCCTTTACCTACCTTCCTATCCTTCCTGTACACTGTGCATCCTGGGATATTCAGCTCCCAATCACATCCATCATTTAGCCATGACTCGGTGATGGCCACAATGTCATACCTTTTAACCTGCAGCTGTGCAGCAAGGTCATCCACTTTATTTCTAATGCTGCGTGCATTTAAGTACAGTACATTTAGATCGGTACCTGTTGCCACTTGTGCTATATATCTATTTTGCAGCAAATTATCATGTCTATTCACCGGCCTGTCCTTCTTACCATCTTTGCTGCACAGTATTTTTGACTTATTTCTATTTTCTTCTTCCTCGATCCTAACACCTTGGTTTCCTTCCCCTTGCCAACTTAGTTTAAACCCTCCCTAACAGCTATATTGAACAATCCCGCTAGGATATTAGTACCTTTTGAGTTCGGGTGTAATCCATC
The DNA here is from genome assembly GCF_030028105.1 of Mobula birostris. NCBI lineage: Eukaryota > Metazoa > Chordata > Chondrichthyes > Myliobatiformes > Myliobatidae > Mobula > Mobula birostris. The sequence continues at coordinate 37,136,918 of NC_092382.1, read as the reverse complement.
TTTTTTGTACAAGTCATACCTTCCCCAAAATAGATCCCAATGACTCAAGAATTTGAAACCCTGCTCCCTGCACCAGTTACTTAGCCACACATTCATCCGCTTAATTTTGCTATTCTTACAATCATTAGCGTGCAGTTCAGGAAGCAATCCTGATATTATTACTCTGGAGGTCCGGCTTTTCAATTTTCTTCTTAGCTCCCTAGATCAGGTAGATAGCAGTGACGAAAACTCAATACTCTTCAGATTATAAGAATAGGTCTTATCTACAGCAATCTTCGCAGGAATGTTTTCACATGTAGAAGGAAAATTATGAGGACATTGTGCAGGATCTAAGAATAGTTAATTGGGACTACTTTTATTTTCAGGCTATTCCACATTAGACTTGTGGAGGATGTTTCAACATCAATTGCACAGAGCACATGAAAAATATGTTCCTGTTAGAAGGAAGGAGTGGAATAGAAAGAAACGAGAACCTTGAATGTCCAGAAAGGTGATGCATTGAGTCAAGAAGAGAAAAAATAAGTAACGCTTCGGAAAATGGGATTAAACAGAGCGGATGCGGATTCGAAGGAAGCCAGAAGAGAACGTCAGAGGGAATCAGTAACGCCAGGATGGGTCACCAACGTGGTAGTCGGCTCTCGTGATTATTGCGTTACCAGAGAATCTGGGGTCATTCTCAGCATCCAAGTCCGTATTATGTTCCGGGAATGAAGATAATTTCAGTGTTAAGTACATACAATTGAAGAGATAAGACTCTGCTTTCTCCTGATATGAGTTATAAATGTCTATGTTTTAGGTAATCAGCAATTGAGATGCCGGCTGCTGGCTGACTGGATGTTGGGTAACTACTATCGTTCGGAGTGTGGGAGCATCAAATGGATGGACCGGAAATGCAACAGAGCGCACACTACTCGGACAAGAAGCAGTCGGCCTACTTGTTGACGCCCATTTATTTTCTCTCTCGTTGTGGTTACACTAACCCTTATTCAGCACCCATACCATTTGAACTGTTTGACGAGTACTAATTCCAGACCATCGCAATTTGATAAATTTTAAATTCATTACATTAGAAGATGTCATACATTAGAATCACCGCTTCTGCAGAATGAACGTTTTAATTACGAGCAAAGCCGAGATAAATAAAAAAAAATCTAGGCTTTCGTTGAAGGTACAAGAGAACGTATTGTCATTCTGAAACTGGATCAGGGATGGATTTGTAAACGCACCATTATCATTCCCTCATATTTATTGTTTTAGCATATGTACAGACCAGCCTTTGCTCAAGCTAAACGTTTTACCTGAAAACTGCGAGACGATTCAAACGAAACACACACAAAATGCAGGAGAAACTCAGCAGGTGAGGCAGCATCTAAGGAAAAGAGTACAGTGGACGGTTCGAGCCGTCAGGAGGACTTAGGGGCGGGGAAAAGAAGAGTTAATAGCTGGGGGAGGTGGCGGGAGAAACACAAGGTGATAGGTGAAACCAGGATGTGCAGAGGTGAAGAAAAGAACTGGGAAGTTGAGTGGTTATCGAGACGAACGACTGCAGAAGGGTGAAACAGGGGAGCGGGGGGAATGACAAGAGGGTGCGATGGGGCTGGTAAGGGGAGATGAGGGGCGAGAGGGAAAGAACAATGACACAATGACAAATGGATTTAAAGGAGCTAGAATAGGACAAGAGAAGTTACTGGCGAGTAGGATTAAGGAAAACCCCAAGGCGATCGACACATATCTGTGTATTCACCAGAAAGCGGGATTTTGTCGATTGTCGGGAGAGCGCTAAAGTGGTTCGAATATGTCAGCGTTAAGAAAGAGAGAAGATCTTGGAGCAGATTCTTAGTGTTAAACAGTTCAAAGCTCAAAGTACATTTATTGCACTGGAAAACAAATGTTTTGCACAGTTTTTTTTATTCGTTGATTTGCTTTGATAGACAGCTGGAAGCTGAACACAAATGTAACCAGCTTATGTGTATCAAAAACGAAGTTGGAGAAACGAGGAAATGACTTTTCTTTTGTTATTATGCGTTTAATTGCATAACGCTACTGACGCTTCGAAATATATTAACTGTGCTAAAAATATTTGGTTGATGATTTTAGTTTGTCCTCTGTATCTGAGGCTTCTAACTAAAGCGTCCAACAATAATCATCCTGCACTGATTGATTTCAGTTGCCCTAATATCGTTTTTCCATGGTCTCAACCCTTCCAGTCCCCATGACACATTCCCTGGAATACACCCATCTTCCACGAATTTTCCTCGCTCCCCGTAAGACTATCGCAGTTTCCAGCTACTCTTCAACCTTCTGCAACCATCTCCGTCTCCCTCGCCCCCTCGCTCCCCTACACCCCTGCTTATCTACGTCACCCTCTCCCTCAGCTACACCACGCCTCGTTATCGTCTCCCCATGCATCCCCAACATCTTTCCCTGTCTCTGTCACCGCTTCCCCCAACACTACTGCAACCGTTTCAGTCAACCAACACCTCCCCTACAATCCTCCCTGCCTCCCTCAACTCCTTCCTCCTCTACAATCCTCCATGCCTCCATCACTCCCTCCGTCCCCATCTCCCACCCCTCCCTACAATAAACCTCTCCTTGCTTACGTCATCCACTCCCTCTCCTTCGACAGTCCCGTTTCGGTCACGCTTTCCCTTCCCTTTGTCCCTCCACGGTTCCGTCACACTCACCCTCCTCACATCCCTTACATCTCTGTGGAACCCCTCCCTCTACAACACTAACCACCATCTGGTAAACCTCTCTCTCCAACGTCAACGTCGCCCGACCCTGTCTCATACACCGCTTCCCTTCCCTACGCCCGAACATATAAACTTTATCCCCTCACCCAACTACACCAAACCCCATCTCCTTCAACCCCTCTCCCCAATGCCCCTCCACGTCGCCTTCACCCTCTCCCTTCCCGATGTCGGTCAATGTCACCATTATCTTTCACCCCATTACACCCTACCAGTCTCCATGATGCCCTCCCTCTCTTAATCTCTCCCCGTCTCCTTTTCTGCTCTTCACGTCTCCGTAATCCAATGCCTCCGTTAATGCCACCGGTCTCGCACCTCCTCCCTCCCTTACGCTTCTCTTCCACTCCCAACCATCACCTCCTCCGTCCACTATGTCCCTCTCAGTCTCTATCACCCTTTCCCTCCCCATATCTGTCCTTCCCTCCCCTATGTGGTCCTGCCTTTCCCCGTCACGCACTCACTCGCATGCTCTCCTCCCCGTTAACCTCAACCCCTCTCTCCTGTACGACTGCCCCCTTCTTCGTCACTATCCTCCATGCTAGTCTTTGTAACCCCCTGCCCTCCCACGACACGATCCGTCCACGTCACACCCTCACTCCCCGCCTCACACAAACTCCCACTCCCCATATGCCCCACAGTTTCTCCGTCAACAACTTCCTCCCCTGCACCCCTACAAGCCACTGTCAACTCCTCCTCGCCCAACTGTCCCGACCGTCTCCTTCAACCACTCTCTCCACTCCGCTGTGGCTGGTTTCTCACACCACTACACGTCTACATCAGCATCACCCTCCCTGGCACTCCATTAACCCCCCTCTAGTATGCCCTCAAAGTCTCCGATACATTTTCCCTACCCTAAGCCCGACAATGTCACCCATCACCCCTTGCACCCACTGTGTCTGCATGAGCCACTCCGATATTCCCTCCTTTCCCTACGCCCAGTCAAGCCAACATCACTTCTCCCCCACTATGCTCCTCTCCATCTCCGTCAACATACCCTCCTTTATGTCGCACCGCGTCTCCGTTACACCCTCATCTCCATGCCCCTCCCCCTCTCCCTTACGCCGTCACTCGCGAACTCCTCTCCCCTCCTCCCCCACAACAGCTACCACTACGAGCCTCCTTCTCACCAAGCACGTCACCCCATCCATCCCGAACCTCACGCCAGACTCCGTCACACCATAACTCGCAAACGGCCCTCCCAGTCACCGTCACCAACTCCCTTCTCGTTACATCCACCCCATCCATTCAATATGCCCCTCCCCTTCTCAGACACTTTCTCCCTCCTCTACCCAAGACCGAGACACCATCACCTCTTTCCCACTACGCTCCTCCACGTCTCGCTCACAACGTCCCTCCCTTATCCCTCTCCGTCTCCGTCACCTCATCCCTCACCCACCTTACTACCCGTGTCCAAGAACCTCCTAGAAAATCCCGCTTCCGTCACCCACTTACTCCGCTACGTCCGATCTTTGTCCTCCCGAACCTCACCTACGCCCCTCCCGGGTTCCGTCATTTACCTCCCTCCTATACGTCTCCCGTCGCCGTCACACACTCACTCCGCTGCGCCCATCCCTATCTCCGTCTTTCCCTAATTCGCCTACACCCTACCGCGTGTCCCTCATACTTCCCTCCAGTAGCCCCCACCCGCTGTCTTTTTCACACAATCCCTGCCTGTCGCAACTCCCGTGTCTTCTATCCCCTTTCTCCAGCGGGCCACTCCCAGTCAGTGTCAACCCGGTCATACGCTGCACCCCTTCCACATATCCATCACCCAGTCCCTCCCCGAATCATTCACCCCTCCTTCCAAAATCCCTCTTCCCTTATCAAACGCATCCTCCCTCTCCTACGCCCGTCAAACCCTTCTTCGCCTACGCTACACGTCTCCTTCATCCCTTCCTCCAATTCGTTCCTCAGCGTCTCTGATTTTTCCTCCTTCCTCAACGTTCCTTCAATCTCCATCTCCCCACTCTCTTCCTTACGTTACTCACTGTCTCCGTCACACTCCCCTTCATGATGTCCGTGAAACCCTCCCTCCTTTATGCTCCTCCCCACCTCTATCACTGTTTGAACTCTGTTCTTGCTATTTTTATTATTCAGACTGCCATTGTCTGCACTGTTCGATATGGATCTTACTCTGGGATAATCTAGTTGGCATGTGGGGCATCAAAGGGTTGGGTGCACAGAGATTCGGGATACATGAGGACACGGTGAGCTGTAGGGTCCCGGGGTGAGCGGTAAATCAGATGGATGTGGGGGGACTTCATATATAAATGTATTGATTTATTCCAGAAGATGGAATGTTATATTGATGTTGTCTAATGCTTTCTTGGAGAATTGCGTGGAGTTTATGTTACCAGCATACAGGAAAATATCAATAAAGTTCAAAGAGTGCAGAGAGAAGTTACAATAAATTCCTGAATTACTGAAAAAAAACTTTGAGAAGGTTCCGAATTTATTCCCTGAAACGTTGGAAAATGATGGAAGATTTCAAGAAGGTCTGCAAAATTATGAGTGCAGGCAGGCTTTTCCCACCGAATTGGTTGAGACTGTTACTGGAAGACGCAGATTAAGGATGAAGTGTGAAATAATTAAGGGGAATCTGTGTGTAAATTTCTTCACTCGGGAGCTTGGGAGGTGAGGTGGTGGGTGGTGCCTCGGGTGGGGAAAGCCGTCAGTGGAAGTTGTGAGTGTGGGTTTGACGGCGTTGAAGAACAAATCTGGGTAAGTGTATGGATGGGAGGGGTATTGATTGAGGCCTCTGATCCAGCTGCGGTTATGGAACCCGGCGGATCTACAATTTGGTACTGAATAAATGCACAAAAGGATGTGTTTCACTGCTATAGTGCTCTGTGACTCCCAATGAAATGTAGATCAAAGGGGACTTGATGTGTTTGCTGTCGATAAAGAAGTGGTACGCTTCAAGGCCTTCACGATGGGGGATAGAAGCGTGCAAATATTGGACATAATGAGGCGATCAGGGTCAGGGGTTTTAAAGTTGTTGAAGAGTTCCAGAATATTTAAAGTTTGCAGATGTAGTTGCGAAGGGACAGAACCAATGGGAATAAAATGAATTCGAGATATCCCGACACAAGTTCAGTCGGGCAGGGGCAGGCAGAGGCATTTAGCTTACCCACACACAGACACAGAAACACAGGCAGCCAAATTCAGACAAAACAATCAGACACGAATACAAAAACACACACATACACATGCGCAACAACATATAGACATACCCACTCACACAGATAGAAATACAAACAAACACACACACCACACACACACACACACACACACACACACACACACACACACACACACACACACACACACAAACACACATGCATATACACATGCACACACGCACGCATGCACGTGAGAAGAGGAAGGACTTCGCAATCTGCAGTCTACTCGTGCATTCATGATGAGATTTTCTGACCTGACCCGGGACAAATTCCGGATTTCTGTGAAAGAAGAGTATCTTGCCATTAATGGGAAAAGCAGTGAGCATTTTGCTGCAGTTTTCAACACTTTCTTGTTCAGCAAGCATCAGGAGCAAGGATAGAAATCATCTTATTTCGGACAGTGTACTCCGTACGAGCTTATCTCAAGTTTGAAATTGACTTGAGTATTTGTGCAGCAAAACGAAAAAGAAAAAAAAAAAGAAGGATAGCTGTCCCGTGTTGGGCTTATATTTGAGCCTGATCCTGTCAATTGGGAAGAAAATGTTGTTTTTAAAGTCTATGCAATCTTTTTTTCACATTGCTTCGGTCTATAGTTTTCAGTAAATTTACTATTCTACATTGTCAGTAATTTTCATGTTAAATTAATTCTACCGAAAGAACTATCGGAATAATTAAATCACTTATACTCTTCAGCCAGTTATTTAACAGAGATTTATTATGTATGAAAGGGAAATAAAGAAATTAATTTCAATAAAGATAAGTTAAACTACCTATTTACTTTCTTCAAGAACGTTAAGTTAATAAATCAATCTCTACTCAAAAGAGCATTGACAGTTATTTTTCGACTTTTATATTTGCAAAGTACTGATCACCCTTACAGACCATGAGGAATATCTGTAATATTGTTTTACGTCGGCGCTCCCAGAGACCTTGAAATTATTTCAAGATTTCCTCCAGCGCAAAACGACTGAGGAAGGCTGATCGATACTCAAACGAGTAAAGGCCCTGAGCTACCAAGTGTTACTCAAAAGTTCACTCTTCAATTCCCCTTCCAACCTGCACAAATACATTCAGAAGAGACTGTCCGACTCTCCCCTCTTCAGAATGAAGGTGATGATATTGCTGCATTCCTTACAAACAATGCAATGCCTGTGTACACCTGGCTTGATCATTCGCTGCCATATTTGTTGATGTACCTTTTCATTAGTATTGGAGAGTGAAGACCAGAACCTTTGCCTACCCTGCGTGCTACTTCCTCGAATATGTCTAATAGCTTGTTAAGCAAGATTTCCTTGTACAGAGTCATACTTAACCTGACATATTTTATCATCAGTCTGCAAGTACCCCAAACTTCACTCTCAATAATAGACTCCAACATTTTCCCAACCACTGAGGTTAGGCTCAATGGACTAAAATTTCCTTTATTTTGCTTTCCTCCATTCTTAAAGAGTGGTGTGACGCTTGCAATCTTCTTGTCCGCGAGATCATGCCAAAATCAAGATTCATGAAAATCAAGACCAATGCATTCAATATCGCTTCACCAACCTCTCTCAGGACTCTGGGAAGGTGACTTGTCAATCTTAAGATTTTTGAGTTTGCCTTGCACTTTTTCCATGTGGCAGCAATGGGACTCACTCCTGCTCCCTGACTTCCACAGAACTCTGGCACACTTCTAGCATCTTCCACATTGAAGACGGATGCAAAGTCCTCATTAAGTTAATCTGCCATTTCTTTGGCACCCATTACTACCTCACCAGACTCATTTTCCAGTGATCCAAAATCAACTCTCACTCCCCTTCCAACCTTTCTATAACTGTAAACCTTTTGGCATGCTGCTTAATATTATTGTCTGTTTGCCTCATATTTCATCTTTTCCCTTCTTATATCTTTTCAGTGGCCTATTGTTATATTTCCACCTTATTTGTACTTTCCTTGTCTTCTATGCAGTCCTTAACTTTCTTTGTCTGCCAGTGTCGCCTTCTCCTGCCACTTGAGAACTTCTTCTTCTGAGGGAGATATCTATCTTGCGTGTTGTGAAATATACCCAGAACCTTCAGCCATCTCTGCTCTGCCGTTATCCCTGCCAGTGTCCTCCTCCAGTCCAGCTGGGTAAGATTCTCCCCCATGCCTCTGCAATTCCCTTTATTCGAATGTGATACTGATACATGCGACTTATGGATCTCTCTCTCTCTCTCTCAAATTGCAGGATGAATTCAATCATATTGTAACCACTCCTTCCCACGAATTCCATGTCGTTAAGCTCCGTACTAAGGTTTGGGTTAACACACAACACACAATCTAAGACAGCCTTTCCGCTAGTAAGCACAAGCACAAGCTGCGCTAAACATCCATCTCTTAGGCAATCGACAAATATCCCCTCCTGCAATCATACACCAAACTGATTTTCCCTATCGGATATCCTACTAAGAGTGATAAGACTGCTGAACGGATCCTGACCGGGATCTGGGCCGTACCCTCCAAATATCCGGACACAACTCTCGGTTTATTTGCACTCTATGTTTTCCCTTTTCGATTTTCTATTTATGATTTATAATTTAAAATGTTATTACATTTACTATTGTTTAGTACTCCAAGGAGCGCGAAGCGCAGACTTAAATATCGCTGTGATGATTGTACACTCTAGTATTAATTGTTTGGCGCAATAAAGTAAAGTACTATTTAGAGGCTTATATATGAATCTGATAATGGTCATTTCATCCTTACTGTTTCTTAACACCTGCCATAATTTTTTCAATATCCTCTGACACTACATATTCTAAAAATGTAATTCCATCTCTTAGCAACAGAGCTATGTCACCGCCTCTGCCCTTCTGCCTGTCCTTTCAATGTAAAATATAGCCTTCGATATTGAGCTCCAAATTGTGGCCTTCTTTCAGCCACAATTCAGTGATGCCCATAACATCATAACAACCAATTTCTAATTGTGATACGAGTTTGCCCACTTGTTACGAATGTGACGCGCATTTAATTACAAAATCTTCAGACCCGCATTCTTTGCCCTTTTGAATTTTGTCCATGTGTTACAATCAAACTCTTACACTCCTTGCATTTGTACACAACCATTAGCTTGTCTTTCCTTAACTTCATGTTACATTCATCATCTACGTGTAAACCTGCTGACTCATCCTCAGCTGTATCATACTGGTTCTCATTCTTCTTGCATATTAGGTTAAACCACACCTCCAGAAAACCTGTTTGGATTCAGGTGCAACTCAGCCCTTTTGTTCAGAACACTCCTGTCAGAGAACAGGAACCAATTATCCAGAAATCTGACTTGTTACATACACCTATTAGGGTGAATTCTTCAGTTACCTTATAAGGTAACCGTAGCCTTCATCCAGGAGCAGGTATTATCCAGTGGTTCCCAACCCTCACCGAGTGTTTCGACCCTTAACCACGACACTCTTCAGTTGGTGGGCCGGAAGTGGTGGCCTTATCACTGCCCATCTGCTCCTGGCTTCCAGATCCGCTCCTCTTGCCTACTCAAATTCCAACAATAGGCTCGTTCTGCCTCTTCCCCCATTCTACGAGCTGCTTATTTTTTGCTCCTTTCGTCCAGGCCCAGATCTGACAACAACCGCCATGCTGATTTGGCTGGAAACCTTTGCAGCCGATCTCCACAGGGAACAACCATGCCCGCCATCCCTTGTCTTTACACTCCTGCACTAAGGGCTGTTACTTCAAGCCTTTCTCTCGTAGTCCTCTTCCCAGCCCTCCTCCCATAGCACAGTCAGCTCAACCAGAATTATTTTTTTTGTCTTCAGCTGACCACAGTACAATGTCCGGGTGTAGGGTTGTGTGCACCACATCCGGGAACTGCAACCTCCTTCCCACATCTACCCTCATCTCCCGGGACCTGGCCGTTAGCAGCAGATTGGGCGTTAGTTGTTTGGTTACGAAAGGCCTTGCTCCCTCTTTGATGAAGATTATGGCCTTTCTCAAATCTGTGCCAGCCGTTCTCTTCTTGCATCTCTCCCGCTCTAGCGTGTCAGCAAGAGCAAGAAGCACCTTATCATGGCGCCAGCTATACCGTCCCTGAATTGGAGCTGTTTTACACCCGGACAGTATATGAGCCAACGTCCCCTTTTGACCGCAGAGCTTACATTTCATGAACCTTGAATTCTCCAATTTCCGGTAATTCCCTCTCCCTCCCTTCCCCCATCCCAGTTTCACTCCGCCCCTCTTGCCCAGCTTGAAATGGTATGATTGCTGCAGCGGACTTCCAGTGTGTCTCCTAGAACCGATATATCTCCTGTGGACTGGTGATCAGAACTGCAGACAATGGTATTCACCAATGGTCCAGTAGCAGCGTAGGGAAATCATAAAAATTACACTAAACAAAGAAACAGTGCAAAAAATAATGTTATGTTCCTCCCTCCCCTTTGAATGCATGACATCTGGTATTAGACATTTCATCGAGAGTTGAAATATCTACTGTCCACTTTGGCTGAGCCTCTGATATTCCGAAAAAAATTCTATTGGGCTTCTTTCAGCATCTGCCGCTTAGAGCAAAAATCCGTAAATTGTTCAATCTCTCCTTATCAAGACAGCATCCTGGTAGGCCATTTGTACTCACTGTCCATTTTTTTTCGAGAACTGAATACAACACTCCAGATCCGGTTATAAAGCTGCAACACAACTACCTGACACTGGAGCACAGCGCCTCAACTACCGAAGGTTAACAATAACAGGGTTGTTCTGGTGGGTGATTTTAATTTCCCAAATACTGGTTGGCAAATCCCTAGAGTGAGGGGACTAGATGTGGTGGAGTTTGCTCAGGAAGGTTTCTTGACACAATATGTAGATAAGCCCACAAGAAGAGAGGCTGTACTTGATCTGGTATTGGGAAATTAACCTGGTTAGGTGACGCTCCTCTCCCCCTCCCCCTCCCCCTCCCACTTTCAAATCTCTTACTATCTCTTACTATCTCTTACTTCAGTTAGTCCTGACAAAGGGTCTCGGCCCGAAACGTCGGCTGTACCTCTTACTATAGATGCTGCCTGACCAGCTGCGTTCCACCAGCATTTTGTGTGCGTTGCTTGAATTTCCAGCATCTGCATATTTCCTCGTGTCTGGTTAGGTGTCTGGTCAGTCAGGGAGAGAGCATTTTGGAGATAGTAGTCACAATTCTACCTCCTTTACCATAGCATTGGAGAGGCATAGGAACAGACAAGTTAGGAAAAAAAAGTTTAATTGGATTAAGGGGAAATATGCTGTTGTCAGGCAGGAACTTGGAAGCATAAACTGGAAACAGATGTTCTCAGGGAAACGTACGGAAGAAACGTGACAAACGTTCAGGGAATATTTGCGTGGGATTCTGCATAGATACATTCAAATGAGACAGGGAAAAGATGGTAGGGTGCGGGAACAGTTGTGTACAAAGTGTGTTTTCAATCTAGTCAAGAAGAAAAGAAGAGCTTACGGAAGTTCAAAAATACTAGGTAATGATAGATCCCTTGAAGATTATTAGGTTAGCTGGAAGGTGCTTAAGAATGAATTTAGGAGAGCCAGAAGGGGTCATGAGAAGGTGTTGGCGGACAGGATAAAGGAATACCCCAAGGCATTGTACAAGTATGTGCAGAGCAAGAGGATAGGACGTGAGAGAATAGGACCAATCAAGTGCGGCAGTGGAAAAGTGTGTATGGAACCGGATATGATAGCAGCGGTACTTAATTAATACTTTGCTTTCACTGCTGAAAAGAATCTTGGCGATTTTAGGGATGAATTGCACCAGACTGAAAGTTTGAGTATAAAGATATTAAAGAAGGGAATATGCTGGAGCTTTTGGAAAGCATCAAGTTGGATAAGTCACCGGGACCGGACGGGATGTACCCCAGTCTACTGTGGGAAGCGAGGGAGGAGATTGCTGAGCCTTTGGCGATGATCTTTTGCACCACCAACGAGGACGGGAGAGGTTCCGGAAGATTGGAGGGTTGCGGATGTTGTTCCTTTATACAAGAAAGGGACTAGGAATAGCCCAGGAAATTAAAGGCCAGTGAGTCTTACTTCAGTGGTTGGTAAGTTGATGGAGAAGATCCTGAGAGGCAGGATTTATGAACATTTGGAGAGGAGAAATAGTCAGCATGGCTTTCTCAAAGGCAGTTCCGGCTTACGAGCCTGATTGAATTTTTTGAAGATGTGACTAAACACAATGATGAACATAGAGGAGTAGATGTCATGTATATGGATTTCAGTAAGGTATTTGATAAGGCATCCCATGCATGGCTTATTGAGGCATGGGATCCAAGGGGACATTGATTTGTGGATTTAGAACTGTCTTGCCCATAGAAGGCAAAGATTGGTTCCAGATGGGTCATATTCTGGCTGGAGTTCGGTGACCAGTGGTGTGCCTCAGGGATCTGTTCTGGGACCCTTACTCTTCGTGATTTTTCTCAATGACCGAGTTGAATAAGTGGAGGAATAAGTTAGTAACTTTGCTGATGACACAAAGTTGGGGGTGCAGTGGATAGTGTGGAGGGCTTTCAGAGGTTACAGCTGGACATTGATAGGATGCAGAAACTGGGCTGAAAAGTGAAGATTGAGTTCAAACCAGATAAGTGAGAGGCGGTTTATTTTGTTAGATCACATCTAATGGCAGAATATAGCATTATTGGTAAGACTCTTGGCATTGTTGAGGATCAGAGGGATCTTGGAGAACTGGTCCAGAGGACGCTCAAAGCTGCTACGCAGGTTGACTCTGTGCTTAAGAAGGCATACGGTGTATTGGCTTTCATCAATCGTGGGATTGAGTTTAGGAGCCGAGAGGTAATGTTGTAGCTATATAGGTCCCTGGTCAGGCCCCACTTGGTGTACTGTGCTCAGTTCTGATCGCCTCACTACAGGAAGGACGTGGAAACCATAGAAAGTGTGCAGATGAGATTTACAAGGAAGTTGCCTAGATTGGAGAGCATTCCTCATGAGAATTGGTTGAGTGAACTCGTCCTTTTCTCCTTGGAGCGACGGAGGATGAGATGTGACTTGATAGATGTGTACAGGATAATGAAAGGCATTGATCTGGTGGATAGTCAGAGGCTTTTCCCGAGGGCTGAAATGGCTAGCACAAAAGGGCTTGGAAGTATGTACAGAGGAGATGTCCGGGGTAAGATTTTTTTTTTTTTTTTTTTTTTTACGCAGAGCGTGGTGAGTGCGTGGAATGGGCTGCCAGCGGCTGTGGTGGAAGTGGGAACAATAGAATCTTTTAAGGGACTACTGGATGGATAAATGTAACTTCGAAAAATAGGGGGCTATGTGTAATGCCTAGGTAGTTCTAAGGTCGGGACTTGTTCGTCACAGATTTCTGGGCCGAAGGGCCTGTGTTGGGCTCCATGTTTCCTATGCTTCTGTGTTTAACCACCGTTTTCGCATTCCAATTGGATGGCCCACATTCGTCATCATCCCTTATCTTCAACAGTAACCCAAACAGGCTGAAAGCAGAGCAGACTGTTCTTACAAAACTGCTAAATTTAATATATAAAGCATAACAGTAAAGATGTGAACCAGGGCAATATATTCTTCCCCCACAACAAATACTCATGTAATTCTCTTTATTGATAGACATACACAAAATGTTGGAGGAAATATGCTTCTCTGAAAAATATCCACAGTCGACATATCGGGCCGAGACCTCTCATCAGGACTGGAGATAAAAGATAAGGAGACATACTTAGGAGGTGGAGGAAGGGGAGGAAAACCACAAGGGGATATGTGCAACTAAACAAGAACTTCCATAGAATAAATGATAAACAACTGGACAGCCCTGAAGTCACTCCTCTTCCTACTTTCGCCCAAGCAGCGGCAGACGCATCGCCACCAGCTCCAAACGACTTTCGCGTAAACAGTTGCATCAAATCCGCCAGCCTCTGCGCCAGGTACATCTCCCCACCAGGTAATCAACAGCTGAATCCGCAAAGCGTCCAGGATCCGGATTTAGAATTCACAAACGAGAACTTCGATATCTCTGTCACTCACTCTCTCTCCCAGCGGGGAACAGAGAGGTTGTTCTAGAAACAACGAGAACAGAGACCAGAAACTCGCTGTTCCGAGGCTACAATATTTCATGTGCTTCCCCAAGCTTGCAATCTTGAGAACCGACAGGTTCTCATTCTCCATTTAAAGAGAGAGAGGGAGGAACGTTTGGATACAGCGGCTTTCCTCCAACAGCGGCTGGCGATAAACAAACATAACCTGCAATCTCGGTGTTCCAGTAGGAATATTTCAGTCTACCACGACACTACAGTGGACGGAATCGGCAAGGAGTGGGGTCGTCCATGGCGCCACTCCCCGACTACTGTCCTAACCCGGAGGGTGCTCCTTTTCCGGCTGGTTCATCGAAGTAGCGAAGCGCTAGGCCGCACAGTCGGTCCGAAAACACACTTGTTCCGAAGACCCATAGATTAAACTGTAGATTACGGACTCTGACAGAACCATAACCACCTTGAAGAGAAAAAAAAATGATATAAGAGAAGCGAAATAATCTGCTTCATGGAAGAAATGGAAAAAAAAAAAAGCCTTCGTCTGCAAAATCCACTGGGCCATCTTTCCTCGCTCTTTTTCTTCTTTATGCATTACAACTGGAGTATTTCATTCATCCACACGTTAGCACCATTTATATAGAAAGAACTGTGCTCTCAGCCCCGCTTCCTGAACTCACTTACCAGCTTTTTCGATTTGCTCATATTGAGGTTGATGTGGTCACCTTTCATCATTCCACAAAGTTTTCAATCATCTTCCTGTATGTTAGTTGCACAATCTCATCCCTTACTTCTCGTCACTGCTTGAGCATACCTGCTCCAGTGGCATCATAATCAGAGTTGTAAATGCATTTTGAGAGGAATTGTCCCCACAGTTGTGAGTGCATAGGGGGAAAATAAAGAGGCCGAGAACATAGCTTTACCAGTATTAATGATAATTATTTCCCTTTATTAGGGATAATTAAGGGACACCAGCATTAAAGATTATTATCTCCGAGATATTACTATCTACATTAAATCGTTGCCGTCGGTTGTTCAGGAAACCGATGAATCTAGCCGACAGAAGAACACTAACGATCGAACTCAGCTCGCTGTCGTTGCGAGGCGAGAGTTTCACCTGCCGCACTGTGCTGTGTGTGGCCCAGTCAACGTTAACCTCTATATAAAAATACAGTTATATTTATATTGTTTGCCAGATCATAACAACAAGATAACATCCTGACGGTTGTACTCAGTGTACCAAAGTTACCTACTCTCACCTAGTCCCACCGACCTGCACACAGCCCATAACCCTCCATTCCTTTACTGTCCACATATCTATCCAATTTAATATTACAGGACAACATCGAACCTGCCTCAACCACATTTGATGGAAGCTCGTTCCACACAGCTACCACTCTCTGAGTATAGAAGTCCCCCCTCATGTTACCCCTAAACTTTTGCCCTTTAACTCTCTACCTATGTCCTCTCGTTTGAATCTCCCCCATTTTCAATGGGAAAAAAGGCTATCCACGTTAACTCTATCAATCCCCCTCATAATTTTAAACACCTCTATCAAGCCGCCCTCAACTTTTTGCGCTCCAAAGAATAAAGACCTAACTTGTTCAACGTTTCTCTGTAACTTAGGAGCTGAAACCCAGGCAACATTTTGGTAAATCTCCTCTGTACTCTCTCAATTTTATTGACATTTTCCAATAATTCGGTGACCAGAACTGTAGACAATACTCCAAAATTGGCCTTACCAATGCCTTATACAATATCAACATTACATCCCAACTCCTATACTCAATGCTCTGTTTAATAAACGCCAGCATACCAAAAGCTTTCTTCACCACTCTATCCACATGAGATTCCACCTTCAGGGAACTATGCACCATTATTCCTAGATCCCTCTGTTCTACTGCATTATTCAATGCCCTACCATTTACCACGTATGTCCTATTTTGATTAGTCCTATCAAAATGTAGCACCCCACATTTTTCAGCATTAAACTCCATCTGCCAACTTTCAGCCCACTTTTCTAACTGGCCTAAATCGCTCTGCAAGCTTTAAAAACCTACTTCATTATCCACAACGCCACCTATCTTAGTTTCATCTGCATACTTACTAATCCAATTTACCACCCCATCATCCAGATCATTAATATATATGACAAACAACATTGGACCCAGTACAGATCCCTGTGGCACACCGCTACACACCGTCCTCCAATCTGATACACAGTTATCCACCACTACTCTCTGGTGTCTCTTATCCAGCCACCGCTGAATCCAGTTTTCTACTTCGATGTCAATGCCTAACGATTGAACCTTCCTAACTAACCTTCCGTGTGGAACCTTGTCAAAGGCCTTACTGAAGTCCATATAGACAACATCCACTGCTTTTCCCTCGTTAACTTTCCTAGTAACCTTATCTAAAAATTCAATAAAATTTGTCAAACATGACCTTGCACGCACAAATCCATGTTGACTGTTCCTAATCAGTCCCTGTCTATCCAGATAATTATATACACCATCTCTAAGAATACATTCCATCAATTTAGCCACCACTGACGTCAAACTCACTGGCCGATAATTGCTAGGTTTACTCTTAGAACCCTTTTTAAACAATGGAACCACATGAGCAATACGCCAACACTCCGGCACCATCCCCGTTCCTAATGACATTTGAAATATTCCTGTCAGAGCCCCTGCTATTTCCACACTGCCTACCCTCAAGGTCCTAGGGAAGATTTTGTCCGGACCTGGAGACTTATCCACTTTTATATTCCTTAAAAGTGCCAGTACTTCTTCTTTAATCGTCATACTTTCCATAACTACCCTTCTTGTTTCCATTACTTTACACAATTCAATATTCTTCTCCTTAGTGAATACCGAAGAAAAGAAGTTGTTCAAAATCTTCCCCATCTCTTTTGGCTCCGCACATAGCCGTCCACTCTGATTCTCTAAGGGAACAATTTTATCCCTCATTATCTTTTTGCTATTGGTATAACTGTAGAAATCCTTTGGATTTATTTTCACCCTACTTGCCAAAGCAGCCTTGTATCTTATTTTAGCTTTTCTAATTTCCTTCTTAAGATTCTTTATATTCCTAGAGCACCTCAGTAACTCCAAGCTGCCTATATTTATTGTCGATGGCTCTCTTTTTCCGAACCAAGTTTCTTATATCCCTTGAAAACCATGGCTGTATTTCCTTTCAACCTAACAGTAACATAAAGATCCTCTACTCTCAAAATTTCACCTTTAAATTACCTCCATTTCTCTATTACATCCTTCCCATAAAAGAAATTGCCCCTGTCCACTCCTTCTATATCCTTTCGCACCTCCTCAAAGTTATCCTTTCTGCAATCGAAAATCCCAATCCTGGGTCCAGTCCTATACTTCTCCATAATTATATTAAAACTAATGGTATTGTGATCACTGGACCCGAAGTGCTCCCCAACATATACCTCCGTCACCTGCCCTATCTCATTCCCTAACAGGAGGTCCAACACTGCCCCTTCTCTAGTTGGTACTTATATGTATTGCTGCAAAAAACTATATTGTACACATTTGATAAACTCCAAACCATTCAGCCCTTTGACAGAATGAGCTTCTCAGTTTATGTGTGGAAATTTAATATCTCGCACATTCACAACCTTGTACTTACCAGGAACATCTTCTATCTCCTTACAAATTTGCTCCTCCAGATCTCGGTCCCTATTAGGAGGTCTATAATACACCCCTATAAGCGTCACTACACCTTTCCTATTCCTCAATTCCACCCAAATAGCCTCCCTAGACAAGTCCACTAATCAACCCTGCCAAAGCACTGCTGTTATACATTCTCTGACAAGCAATGCAACACATCCCCCTATTGCCCCTCCTATTCTTCCACACTTGAAGGAACGAAATCCTGAAATATTTAGTTGCCAATCATACCTCTCCTGCAACCACGTTTCACTAATAGGTACAACTTCATATTTCCAGGTATCAATCCATGCTCTAAGCTCATCCACCTTTCTTACACTGCTCCTAGCATTAAAATAGAAGCATTTAAGAAACTCTCCACCTCTTACTCTCTGTTTATCCTTAATGGAGCAAACAACTTTGTTATCTTTTTCTCCCTTGTCCCCTACACCTTTGGTCTGAGTGCTCCTGATCTCTCTCCCCTGCCTATCCTCCCTCACACACCGTCCTTTTTCTCAACCTCCACCTGCCTGTAACTCCTCTCTATCAACTCCTCACTCTCCCTGACCAGACGAAGGTGATCGAGCTACGGCACCAGTTCCCGAACGCGGTCTCTTAGGAGTTGTATCTCGGCGCAACAGGCGGAGATGTGGACGTCCGGGAGGCTGGGAGACTCGACTACCTCCCAAATCCGGCACTAAGAACAACAAGCTGCCTTCACACTCATAATTCCCCCATCCTCAAATAACAACAGAAAATGAATACAAAACCTTTCTCACCTCCCCGGTTCCACCTAAGCACTTTTAGCCAAAGCCTTTAATCCTTCATTCTGCTCCGCTGTCTGCTGTATAAGGCTCTGTTCCTTCTAAATCTTCCGCGCTTCACTGCCCGACGTCACACGCCTGCGCAGTCCCGCCTCTCTGAACGCCGATGAAAAAGACTGAAAAATTCAAAATGGCTTCCTCCGCACTCCAATTCTCAGACTTCCTTCTCCGAATTAAAGCCGAATCAGGATTTCTGTCCTCTTAAATCTTCCGCGCTTCACTGCCCGACGTCACATGTCTGCGTAGTTCCGCCTCTCTGAACGCCGATGAAAAAACCCCAAAAGATTCAAAATGGCTTCCTCCACACTCCCGCTCTGATTCTCAGACTTCCTTCTCCGAATGCGTTGGCAGGTCAAGGTTCTGCCGTGCAATAGTACGGACGCATTGGAATTTTCTGTTCCGCTTTAGTGTGCCTACTGTGTGAAAGATTCCTTAATTTGGAAATGCTGCAGTTGCAGTTTCTGAAAATATTGTTAGGACTGAAGGTACTGAGAGAAGGTCAAGAACTAAGATATTATTGTTTGGAGCTGAGAATGAGTAATGATATTATAGAAGTTTAGGATCATTAGGGGCTTGGATAAGTTGAAGGCATTGACTTTTTTAATTTATTCTCTCAGTATTGGAGGCCCCGCAGCATGTTTCGGCTTCTCCACGACCGCTGACAAAATAGTACCGATGTCTGCGTTATCTCGCTGAGTAGCGAGATCCACTTCTCCAGAGCTCAATTCCGGTCGCTAATCTGTCTTCAGAACAGCCAGGTGTTTTTTATTCCCCCACGTCTGCCAACTATTGTAAACAAGGGGTAATATCTATGTTGAATGAGCAACCAGGAAATGCAAACACGAGAAAATCTGCAGATGCTGGAATTTCAAGCAACACACACAAAATGCTGGTGAATGCAGCAGGCCAGGCAGCATCTATAGGAAGAAGTACAGTCGACGTTTCGGGCAGAGACCCTTCGTCAGGACCAGGAACTGTGATTGATGCAGGACAATAATATTTAAAGAATGTTGCCTGAGTACATATATTGGAGAGGTTTAGATCAGTATGTTTAGTAGGATTACGGATCTGAGCGGCTGACTGTTGTTCTGGTTTCCCTTTCTCCTACTTTCGCACGTGATACCATGCTGGACACGAGCCATCTCCTTCAGTGTGACACAGAACCATCCCCAGTCACTTTCCAAGTGCTGGACAGCTGAATGTGTTGCTTTCTTGAGATATTATCGATGCTCTTCAGACCGCGTTATTCATAATGTCTGAAAAACATCATCATTTATTCTTGAACGCATCAAAATACAGTGTTCTCTGAATAAGCTTGCAGATTCCGGACAAATAGCAATGAGACAGCAGCGGGAGTAACTGGAAATAATGCGGTGTAGAGGAGGAAGGATTTTAAAAAACTAAAAGGACTCATCAGTTTCCTATCGAGAGATGCTGACTGATCATTTGTGCTATTCTCTTATTATCTAAAAGGAGACTACAGCATTTTAAATATGAGAATTTCCAGTACTGCTGGAAAGTGACCCTTAATACTCGTTTGGAGTGACCACGTTAATGTAGCAATGGAGTCTGCACGAGCACTCGCAGACTGCGAGTCGCGGTAGGACCTAAAGGGTGAACGTTATGGCCCTGGGGAATGCCTTAAAGCAGAGAAAGCTCAAGTGTTTGATTCCCTCAACGTGCTGTCACATATAGACGGGCAGATAAGGTACGCTTTTGGCACGGTGGCTTTCATGAATTGGCAGGTCAATTTCCAAATGTGCTAATGAGACGGAATTGTAGCTTAATGTTCAGCCTTAATCAGCCTGATGCAGCAGCCTTCCAGAAGGCTTGGCAACTATTCTACACAAGTGGTGATGTCTATGTAAAATGAACAACCAACGAAATTGGCTGAGGCAGTAACAAAAACAACATTTAAAGACCGTTGCACGAATACATGGAATGGAACATTTTTTAAGGCTGTGGGGCAAATGCTGGCAAACGGGACGAGTTTGGATGGGCATCTTAGCTGCCAGAGTTGGACCGAATACCTGCTGCTGTTCTACATAACCCCATTCTCAATCAACACGAAACAGGAACTAGCACATCTAATTTTCTGGCTGTCAGATTAAAACCAATAATCCTTCTCCGTCATTGGAACAGAAACCAAGATGAGATGAGTAGGGTTATTATATTGCAACACACACACATCTGTACGAAGAGATACTGTCTGGCCTGCTGCATTCACCATCATTTTCTGTGTGTGTTGCTTGAAATTCTAGCATCTGCAGATTTCCTCGTGTTAGGGTCATTATATTAACAGGATTACGGGTGTAAGTGGCTGACTGCTGTTTTAGATTCCCTTTGTCTTACTCTCTCGTGGCCAATGATACAAGTTTCGAACGACCACCTGCAAGGCAAGGCACCAGCCATCTCCCTTAGCGAGATACCAAACCATCCCCAGTTACTTTCCAAGTGTTGGACAGCTGAATGTGTTGCATTCTTGAGATATTATCGATGCTTTTCAGACCGCTTTATTCATCGACCAGTAACAATTGGTCACAATCAGAATGTATAAAAACACATTATTTGTTCCTGCAACACTTTTAAACACAGTGGACTATCGGTGAATAAGTTAATGTAACAATGGCATCTGCACGAGTACTCGCAAACTGTGATCATGAAAGATATTGGAAGAAAGACACCCACCGCCAATGTCACTGTGCTAGCACCTTCAGGTCTGTTGGAAAGGCTCGGCAATCAGAGTGAATATTTAATGTGAGGCTGGGACCATCAGCCTTTGGTTGGAATCATCAGGACAAATGGGAAAGAGGATTCATCATTGAAGAACTGTAGGCAAAAATAGCCGAAACAATACAATGAGCATCGGCACCAGAGAACCTCACAGTGAATAACAGGTTCGTTTATTAAATGATGGGATGGCGTGATCATTGAATTAATTTGACGTAGCAAGGAGCTCAGATCGCCTTGAACTTATCTTCTGTGCAGGACGACCGAGTGAGGACTGAAGTCATTTCCTCTGGGCGTAGGATCTGTTGTGGAATGCAAATCATTGCGGTTCATTTTAGATCTGCCACATCGACTCAATGTTTACCCGGTCGTATTGGAGTGGAATATCTCTTCTTGTTTGTTATGTGACTGTAATTACTAACATTTTTACACAACCTTTTCTTTTTCCCCCGAGGATTCTGGCTTTCTATAAAACAGGAGGGTTTGCAGATCTCATTCATACTCTGATGCGAACTACATGTCAAAGTCAAAATCAAGCACAATTCGAACATGTGTTCAGCCCCGATTCTACAGACGAAAGATATTTGCTACCCAATACTGGCTGCCTTTGCTTTGCCTGGTAAGTTAAAATTACTCATTATACAACAGTTTTTGATATTTTCTCAATCTGTGGTTTTTTTTCTATTTTGCAGTAGGTAAGTTTATGCATGTAAAATTGTTAAATAATCCTGGGAGAGGAGGGCGGTGCAGCACCATCTGTCTGTGCACACCGCGGGTACAACAGCCTGATATGTGAAGACGGAATGTCCTCATCCCTGATGCCGACAACAGATCATTCAGTAATGGTGCTTTAGTGAATGGCCGTCAAACCCTGAGCAGATTTGTTGTAAATGTGTTATTCCATTGGACTCTGCACGCAGTCATGCAGCAAGAGTCGTCTGATCTGTGACACTGGAGATTTTGCGCCTAGGAGCTGTGTGGTGTCCCGTTTCAGCAAATGGCTTCAAATATAATAGGACGGGATCATCTCCGGAAAATCAGCTGCTTTCTCGCCGCAATTTGTGCGAAATCTTGGAAACAGGAGGTATATAAATTTCATTATTATTATTTTGAGAAATAGAAATCTTCACTATCAGTAATGGTGCCATTAGATCGATAGCTGATATTTCGGGCACTTCTCTGAGCACTATTGAGCATTGAACACGAACACCACCCCTTACCGCTCTGATTTTCATTGAGTTCTGTCTCACCAGTGCAACTCGTTCCTTATTTCCTCTCAGATCAGATGGAGTAATAGACACACCACATGGAAGTTACCTCGCCGTGATCGTGCACCTCTGTCAATTAAGGGAAAACGTGAAATGTCATATTTCGGTGTAAATGCTCTTTCCTTTACCCAGAGGCACGGAATTCACACACGTGGCTCCCTCCAGCAAATCTAAGACCTCGCCGCTATCCACTCCAGATGTTGTGTTATTATCTCAGCTCGAAGGTATACTCCGAAAGTTAACCAACAAATAATTGCTCAGGATTTATCTGTGTTTGCCAATGCCTTATTCTTAGAGTCTTGACTCCGCTGGCGGTCATGGGTTTGTATGAATCTAGTCGGAATGACAGGGGTCCCACCCTGGGATCCATGGACAGTCCCGTAAGGCTCCTTCGCATTAAAAGAACAGTTGGCAACACTTGAGCAGCAAAGGTAGGGAAATATCTGCTCATTTACTGACTCCTTTTCATTGATTTTCCAGCGAACCTGCTGACAATGATCATTCTTTCCCGGCGAAACTGCGGACTTTCCGAATGTATCTGCGCCTACATGATGATCATGGCAGCGTCAGATTTATCCGTCATCGTCATCCATGTCGTTCTGCAGGAAATTTTCATTCCACGTTTGCCGCAGACCTTCCTGCATTGCACAAGCTTTCTAGTCGCCAAGGCGTATCTGTTAATAGTCAGTCTGGATCTGTCAAAGTGGTACACAGTCGCCTTCACCTTTGACCGATATGTTGCCATGTGTTGTCAGAGGTTTAAAACAAAGTACTGCAGAGTGAAAACTGTGAGAATCCTTGCAGTAGTAATTCTGATATTGATTTCCTTGGAGAATATCCCCTATGTGTTTGTACTTCAACCTCTGCGAAGAATTGGCAATATTTCATGGGGTATTGATTTTAATATGGATGTCATGAGGTCGCCAGCATTTGTAGCGTTCACCCGATTTAAGGTTTTCTTGGGTGCAGTGTGCGTCTTTGGTCTAATGTTCCTATTTAATGGGTTGACAGTTAGACATATCCTTGTGGCCAGCAAATCCCGAAAGGGATTCCGCAGTCACAGGAGTGAGGATTGTCGTGACCCGGAAATGGAAAGCAGAAGAAAATCCATAATTTTACTTTTTAGTGTATCGGGTAGCTTCATGTTACTCAGTCTGACAGCGGCTGTGAATCACTTTATTTCCGGTTTCAGCAAGCGTTCTGATCACGACTATTACTCCACTGCATATATAGTTTCTCAAACCGGATATCTGCTCACCCGGCTCAGTTCCTGTACAAACACCTGTATTTATGCAGTGACTCAAACTAAATTCAGAGAAGAGATGAAGACGTTGATAATATCTCCCTGTAGGTTAATTTTGTCATTGGTCAAGAAAAGTGTAAGTCAATCTAAGACTTCCAGTCCTGCGTAGTGCTCGCTCTATCCATGCCTGCTATTTCAGCCGGCACATTTCCCCTATAAATCCAGATTGTCATTGACAGAAAGAGTGAAATTAATTTAATGGTTTCAATTTCCCGTGGCGCTGTGAATTGAAGTAATTTATTTGCGGTATCGTATTGATAATAATTTTCTTACTGTAAAATGAAAACGTTTTAATGTGTTCAGTCGCTAGAATTTGGACTTTGAGCCCAAAGTTTAATTGGAGCTATTGCGAATCACAGAAAGACATCTGGACAAAAGGATGTACTGCTGAGACGGAGCGATCCGTTTTACACTTTCGACACCTATCAATGAGCAAACATTAAAAATCAGTGACTCTCAGATTATTTCTTGTTAGACCCTGATAGAGCGAGGAATCGGTATAATTGTCTCCGTACTCTGACGTCAGACAGAGCAGACTTTCAGTAACTAAAGATGTCAATGAATTGACTTTATTTTCTACATCCTTCACATCTATGGGGAGTAAAAATCTTTACGTTACGTCTCCGTCTAAATGCTCAATGTATATTTTAAAATAAATTATGATAAATAGAACAGTCATTGCAATATAGAGTACACACAAATCAGCGTCTGATGGCCTGGTGGAAGAAGTTATCCCGGAAACTGTTGGTCCTGGCTTTTATGCTGCGGTACAGCTGGAATAGATTGTGGTTGGGATGGCTTGGGTCCCCAGTGATCCTACGGCACTTTTTTACACACTTGTCCTTGTAAATATCCTGAATGATGGGAAATTGGCACCTACAGATGCGCTGGGCTGTCCGCACCACACTCTGCAGTGTCCTCCGAATTAAGGGAGGTACAGTTCCCATACCAGGCAGCCATGCAGCCAGTCAGGAGGCTTTCAATTGTGCCCCCGCAGATACTTCTTAGGATTCGGGGGCCCATACCAAACTTCCTCAACTGTCTGAGGTGAAAGAAGAGCTGTTGTACCTTTTTCACCAAGAAGCTGGGGTGTACAGACCACATGATGTCTTCGGTGATGTGGATGCCGAGGAACTTAAAGCTGTTTACCCTCTCAACCCCAGATCTATTCGTGTCAATAAGGGTTAGCCCGTCTCCATTTCTCCTGTAATGCACAGCCAGCTCCTTTGTATTTGTGGCATTGAAGCAGAGGTTGTTTTCTTGACATCCCTGTGTCAGAGATGACGTATTCCCTGTAGGCCACATTTCACAGTGTACCATCTCATACATTTGACCTACCGAGCTGCCAAGATGATCATCACTAATCAAATCTCACTGAGATTTCTCAGATCCTGTTGAATTTATTGCCAAGTGCACAAGTACGGGAAGGTACAGGTACAGAGAAACACTGACTTGTGGCAGCATCACAGGCAAGTACATTCAGATAACACACTGAACACAAATTATACGATGCTCTGTCAGTAACAATCTATAAATATGTTTTATGTCATTAACAATATAAAAAATATATTGTGTCCTGATCAATATTAAAATGTGAATTTTGTGTCAATAACAGGATTGGAAATGTTGAATTTGGTCAGTGTCTCCATTCCTCCTGTAGTCCACAACCAGCTCCTTTGTTTTTGTCACCATGAGGGAGAGGTTGTTTTCTTGACACCACTGTGTCGGGGTGATGACTTCTTCTCTGTAGGCTGCCTCGTTATTATTTGAGATTAGGCCAATCAATGCAGTGTCGTCGGCAAATTTAATTACAAGATTGGAACTGTGGGTGACGATAGAGTCGTGGGTATAGAGGGAGTAAAGGAAGGGACTCAGTACGCAGCCCTGAGGGGCTTTTGTCATTGAGAATATGAACAATCATGTCCCTGTAATTCGTGGAAGAAATTCATGAATAAGTTTATTAGATCACTCCGAATATCCTGATATTAACGTCAGTAGTTTTATGGAATCTGACATGTGCCATCAGGTGATTTTGATAGAAAAGGCAAATCAGTACATGTCAGCCTGTTTCGGACGCGCGCGAGTTCACCCGGGAAACTTCTGACGTTGTACAATTTTGGTCGTTTTGTCCTCATGAGAACGAATCAACTGGAACAGGCAGCAGGAGCCGGCCACCGTTGTTCAAAGTAATTTCACTTCATTGCTTTGATCTCAAATGAGCTGATTCCCGCTTAGCCTGAAACAGTTCGAAGAATAAAAAGGAAGTAAACAGACTGTACATCAGTATCAATTACAGAGGCTGGGGTATATTTCAAAACTATTTCCAAAAGTGAATCAGCATTAAAGGCTCCGTAGCAGTGATGAGGTTTCCTGTAAAGTATGAAAACAAACAGGAACACGTTGGGTTCCAGACTGGCGACAGACAGTATGAGGCAGTGGAGAGCGGGGTTTGGGAGTGAGCAGTTCGGTCTGTGCCAGAATTTGACCCCAGATCCAGCTCCTTTAGCACGCAGTTTTGTACAAAGAGCAGAATCGGAACCTTGGATGTAAGAATTTGTGAGACGGCTTCTGTACGTCTTGGAGGTCAGAAAGAGAGAGGGTGATGGAAAGGAAGGAGACGGTGCAGACTCTCAGACTATATCGGCTGTACAATCACTGATAATACTCGCCTTCACTCCCAGACACCAAGTGATTTTGAACACAATATCTCGCAGACTGATACTGACATCAGTTTTTGTATTTTACATTGTCTATTCTCATAGCTCCGGGCACAAGTCTCATTCGCGAGTCTTCCATCTCATTACAGCCGAGGTTTAACTGTGACAGAGCGCAGTTTGCACTGACTGTGATGGCGAGTTCCTTGGCAAGAAAATCAGTGACACCGTTCCAGCCAGGCCTAGAGATGAGAGGGAGGGAGGGTGAGAGCAGAGAGACTCCGGAAACGGTGTAGATCCCTGTTATTTATTATCAAAACAACTATTGATCATAGATCCTCATCCGACACCCACTTACAATGAACCGGATTACCCAGAGTCTCATGCTCACAAAGACTCTATTACTACCAGTTATCTGTTTTAGAATCCAGCTTTATCAGAGGCGCATAAAGAAATATGACTCATGAATCTCCCAGATTTCTTTCATTCAGTTTCAGTTTCGTCAGTGACTGCTTTGTAGTGAGATCGGAGACAGGATTCTCGGCACCATAATCTGTGAGGCGTTTCGTGTCTAGTCTGGAGATCAGATAAAGTGAGTGTGATGGACACAGAGAGTAGAAACTGTCGTTTTTATCAGTGACACGATCAATGACCACACGAACGTTCGGTGTCGGGCACTTAGTGACTTCCAACACCATCTTCGACAGTCTGGTAGTTACAACAGGATCTGCATAGTGGCCCAAGTTATCAGTATCAGGACTGCACTAGGACAGCGCAAAATAAACTGATTTATATCCGTTCTCATATCACTTTGCTACCAGAATATTTAATTCAACATTAAAACCTTTGTGAAACGAAAAATTGAATGCCCCTTCTGTGAGAAAACAAACAGGAACTGAGAAACAGAGAACGTACGACAAAATTAATATGGCTATAATATATATAGGCATCTACAAGTCTCGTGAGACCATGGATTTGCACCTTGGAGAGCTTCCAGGGTGCAGGCCTGGGCAAGGTGGTATGGAAGACCGGCAGTTGCCCATGCTGCAAGTCTCCCCTCTCCACGCCACTGATGTTGTGCAAGGAAAGGGCACTAGGGCCGATACAGCTTGGCACCGGTGCCGTCGCCGAGCAATGTGTCGTTAAGTGCCTTGCTCAAGGACACAACACGCTGCCTCAGCTGAAGCTCGAACTAGCGACCTTCAGATCACTAGACCGAAGTCTTAACCACTTGGCACGCACCAACACACAGAGTTCGTCGGCTGTATTACCGACGAACAAACAGTCCGAGTGATTTAAGGAAACAAATTTGGAAATTAAAAACATCGCACTCTGTTTGAAGAAACATCAGGTTGTTATAACAGATACTTTTTTTTTATAATTTCCAATTATTCACTGAGAATACTGTAAAAGGACTGAATGTGATAGAGTTTGTCTAAAGTGCTTCCTTCATATGTAGGTAAAAGTCCTGCAGAGAGGCCATGCGGTATTGAATCTGCTATTGAGGAATGCCACAAGGGCAAGTGACATAGGTTTGTCACAGAGCAGCGTAGGGCACTGAGGGAGAGTGTGGGAGGACAAAATGAACTGGGAATACAGATAACTTGTGAAGGTGGTGTCACAGGTGGATAGGGACGTAAATAATGCATATATCGCATGGCTGACATAAATGAAAATATTCAGTCCAGAACCGTTTTCTGTGTGTTATTAAGTCCCGAAGATGGGAAGTTTTATTGATGACCCCTAAGATGGAACAATGGTCGCAGGTTTGGTCATCCACTGACAGAAAAGATGTATGCAAGTTTGAACGAGAACAGAGAAATTTGTTCCAAATAATTTTGCTTTCAGGCCTGGAGGAACTGATTTATAGAAAACGATTCAATAGGTCTGGACTGTATTCTTGACAATGTAGATGACGGAGAGGAGATTTAATTGAGGTTTACTAAACAATGAGGGCTACAGGACGTGCAAATGCCAGCAGGCTTGTTCCAGTAAGGGTGAGGGCCTGTGGACCAAAGTCATGGGTCAACGGTGGAAACTGAGAAGTTTAAGGGGAACATGAGGTAAATCTTCTTTATTAAGTGGAACGTGGGAGTGTGGAACGAGCCAGCAGCTCAACCAGTGAATTTCAAAGTTTAAGAGAAGTTTGACAGGTACATGGATAGTAGGGGTATCGAGCTGTATGACCGGTGCAGTTCGATGGCAGCTGGAAGTTTAAATGAACTTTAAATGAAACGAAGGCCTGAAGCACCTGTTTTTGTGCTGTCATTTTCTATGATTACATGACATGGTGCTGAGCATGAGGCTATTAAATCTCCATGGGCTCCATAGAAGATTGGCTGACTGGCAGGATCCAAAGACAGAATAAAGATGGCGTTCCCTGGTGGCAAGTAACAAGAGTTCGAAGTTAATGCTGATTTTGCCAATATATCAATGATCTGGTTGGACAGATTGATCTCTTTGTTTGCCAAGCTTGCAGATGATACAAAGATTGGTGAATAAGCACCGAGCGTTGATATTGTATGGTGTTTGTACAGAAATTAGACAGAATGGGAAAACGATTAAAGAAATGACAAATGGTATATAATGTAGGAAAGTACATGGCCATCCACGTTGGTGGAAGGAATAACGGCGTGGACTATATTCTAAATGGGGAAAAGAAACAAAAATAGTAATGCTAAAGGAACGTCGGAGTGCATTGTTAACATATGAGGATCATTTGATGGTGCAGTGCCTCTACTCGCGAGTGTTTAGAATAATGAGATCATCGTCAATCTATTGATTTTTTTTTTAAACCTAGATAAAATAGATTGGTAGAGGATTTTCTCATAATAAGGTAGTCCAGGACCAGAGGGCACTGCCTCATTATGGTGGGATGTTTACAAAGAGTAAAAATCAGGAAAAAAATCTGCAACCAGAGCGTGTCATTCTGTGAAGTTCATTATCGGTAGAAGGCTATGCAGGTCATATCGTTTGTTATATTTAAAACAGAGGATTTTTTGATGAATCAGAACATCAAATGTTAAGGGGAGGAAACAGGAGGATGGGATTGACATGGATAATCAATCAGCCATCATGGAAAGGCGGAACAGACACAATGGGCAAAAAGGTCCAATTCTGCTCCGATATCATATGTTTCTGTAGACGTCTGCTGTGGACCTCAAAACACCGTCGTCAAAGACATGCATAAAGCCTTCCGCGCTAACAGATGACTGTAATATGGTGGAACGAATCGCCATGCAATGTATTAACACAAAATTGATTTCACCAATGAAAAATGTTCAGCGGAGGTAAATCATTGGACAAGGGACCTACTGATGACCAAACAAATAATTAATATGGTAGGCATTAAACATTACATTTTGTTACTTTGCAGTGATATCAAGAATTACTCAAACTTTTAGAGGGATTGTGGATCGGAGCAGGTTTGGGAAGAAATCCGCATACGATTAAATCATATTTAGCAGGTTAAATCTTGGAGTGAACCAGCTTTATCGGAACATCGTTCATTATCATCATTGCTATTATTGATAATAATAGCAGTAGCAATAATAATTCTGCATGCTCAAAGGGAAGAATTTTATTTATTCTCGGAATGTTAAATGTGGGCATTGTACAATGGTTTCGTGGAAAAAGAACCTCAAGTGTGGAAATAGGTGCAGTTTGCATTAAGTAGCCGCATCACATTGTCAGACACATCAAAAGAGATACGCAACCGCATAAATAATGAAAGTACGATTTTATAAGATTCCCTATTTGCGATCAATAGAGAATAGGTGTAGGAGTAGGCCATTCGGCCCTTCGAGCCAGCACCGCCATTCACTGTGATCATTCTTCCTGTTGTGTAGACCTGTTTTCGCGCCCACACTCCACAGGATGCAAATGTGTGTACAAATTTGTTAGGGCAGGTGCCATTGCACGATTACTGACATCAGCACTGACCATACAGAAAGGTGCACTGCCATGGGGTGTTTCAATATTGTAGTGGCATGCCGGTTAATTCTGTGCAAATATTTGTTCTTTACACATTGGAGTTTCTGTGCAACACACACAAAACGCTGGAAGGACTCAGCAGGTCAGGCCGCATCCATGGAGAGGAACAAATAGGGGACCTTTCAGGCCAAGACCCTTTATCAGGATGGTAGTTGATACATCGGTCACGTGGATCAGATGCGCTACACAGCAGAATTACGAAAAGGTTAAATAAAGAGAATGTTAAATGCATTAGGTGTGATCTTTCAAGAATCACCGACTCTTGGAAAGGTTCCGGAGAGCTGTGAAATATTTTTTAAGAAGGTACGGCAGCAAAAAAAAAAAAAAACAAAAACAAACAAACAAACAAACGTGTGAGGCAGCGTAATCTCCGTGGTTGTAAAGATATGGGAGCCTATTATTAAGGAGAATTTTCCTGGTACGTGGAAGCACAGGATAAAATAGGCGTAAGTTCGATTTGTTGCCCGCAAGAAATCTGGTCCATGAAATCTGTTAGAATTCCTTCAGAACGTAACAGGCAGGATAGACAAAGGGGACTCAGTGGATGTCGATCACTTGGATTTTCAGGAAGCCTTTGACAAGATACCGTACCTGAGACTGCTAAACAACATAAGGGTGCATGGTATTACGGGACAGACACAAGAATGGAGAGAAATTTAGCTGACTGGCAGGAAGCAAAGAGGGGGAGTAACATTGGCTTATTCTGGGCGGCTGCCTGCGGCTAGTGGTGTGCCGTAGGGATCGGTGTTGGGACTGCTGACTTTCAGATTACAGTTTAATAAATGAGATGGCAGAATTGATGGTTCAGTAGCCAAGTTTGCGGACGGTATGAGGACAGCCAGAAATGGGAAAGAAGGGAGTCTTCTGGAATGAAAGGGATTGACAAAGAAGCAGGTGGAATATCGGGCGGGAAACTGTATGCTCGTGCACCTCGGTATAAGGAATAAACGTTTAGATTATTTCCTAAACAAGGGGAAAATTCAGGAATAGGTGATGCAGACAGAGATAGGAGTACTTGTGTAGGGCAACGTAAATGTTAACGCGCAGGTTGTTTCAGTGGTATGGAGAGAAAATGCAACGGTAGCATTCGTTTCCAGAGAGTTGAACTATAAAAGCAGAGGGTGTAACGCGGAGGCATTATAAGATTTCCTTCATACCAGAATTGGAGTATCATGAGCACTTTTGGACCTCCTATCTGATAAGAAAAAGTGTACTGGCATTAGAAAAGATTGAGAAAAGATTCATGAGAATTATCGAGGGAATGAAAGATTTAACCCTATGAGCAGCCTTTCATGGCTCGGACCATCTATTCGCTGGAGTTCATGCGAAATTGGCTGAAAAATCACTTTGAAATACGGAAGCGTATAAATTACAGAAAGCACTCAGCGATCTCACGATGAATCGGTTTACACAGAACTGAACCGAACCATGTGACTGTCAGCCGCTTCTACTGCTCTTGGACCCTCTCTCTCTCTCCTCTCTCCGTCTCTCACTCTCTCTCATTTCAACACAGAGGGTAGCCTCCATTCGTAAATTTAAAACGTCTTTCACTAGTCTTTGCAATGGTGTGATAACTGCACATACGCATCGCTGTCCCCTTCCCGTACGAGTATGCTTTTCATAAACATGCACAAGTCCGTTAAATGGTATCTGACTTTCTCAAACCATTCCCACATTCATAACTGGTGCTACTCCGTCGTACGGCCACCATATTTCTCACACGTTTATACGCACGGATGGTAAATTAAATGATTTTTGACATATAGTACGTAACTCTTTCCTTACACTGGTCAATGTGAAGAAACAACATATTTTTTGTTAAGCAACACACATCAAAGTTGCTGATGAACGCAGCAGGCCAGGCAGCATCTGTAGGAAGAGGTACAGTCGACGTTTCAGGGCGAGACCCTTCGTCAGGACTAACTGAAGGAAGAGTTAGTAAGAGATGTGAAAGTGGGAGGGGGAGGGGGAGATCGAAAATGATAGGAGAAGACAGGAGGGGGAGGAATGGAGCCAGGACCTGGGCAGGTGATTGGCAAAGGGGATATGAGAGGATCATGGGACAGGAAGTCCGGGGAGAAAGACAAGTGGTGGGGTGGGGGAGAACCCAGAGGATGGGCAACGGGTATAGTCAGAGGGGCAGAGGGAGAAAAGCAGAGTGAGAGAAAGAATGTGTGTATAAAAATAAATAACGAATGGGGTACGAGGGGGAGGTGGGGTATTAACAGAAGTTAGAGAAGTCGATGTTCATGCCATCAGGTCGGAGGCTACCTAGACAGAATATAAAGTGTTGTTCCTGCAACCTGAGTGTGGCTTCATCTTTACAGTAGAGGAGGCCGTGGATAGACATGTCAGAATGGGAATGGGATGTGGAATTAAAATCTGTGGCCACTGGGAGATCCTGCTTTCTCTGGCGGACAGAGCTTGACTCCATCCCTCCCCCTCCTGTCTTCTCCTATCATTTTCGATCTCCCCCTCCTCCTCCCACTTTCAAATCTCTTACTAACTCTACCTTCAGTTAGTCCTGACGAAGGGTCTCAGTCCGAAACGTCGACTGTACCTCTTCCTAGAGATGCTGCCTGGACTGCTGCGTTCACCAGCAACTTTGATGTGTGTTGCTTGAATTTCCAGTATCTGCAGAATTCCTGTTTGCGTTTTTTTAAAATTTTTTTTGTTAATTTACGATTTGTCTATCTGATTTGTATATAGTTAACTCTACCGAATTGTACACTCTCAATTATCACCGTCTAGATCTGGAACGCATTTGGTCTTTCAACAATCCTGCATGGCCAATATCGAAGGCGCTTTATGCCTAGCTCGCTACTCTACATCCCACAAGCAACCGTGCAGTTTCATGTCGTCCGTAAACAGACAATGTGTCCACACCATGACACGGTAGTTTAGCGGTTTGCATAAGACTACTATAGCTGCCGCCGCAAGATCGGAATTCAATTCCCACAGCTAACTGCAAAGTGTTTGTTCGTTCTACCCCTGAGCGCGTGGGTTCCCTCCGGGTGATCCGGATTCGACCCGCAGTTGAAAACCGTACGGGTTCGGGTTAATGTGCTGCTGGCATGCTATGTTGGTTGCGGACACTTGCGGGCTGCCACGTCACAACGTTCGCTGATTTGACTTGACGCAAACAGCGAATTTCACCGGATGTTCAGATGTACATGTAACTCATTGAATCTAATATTTAAATACTTTACTTCAAAATTATCGCCATACACTGCCAAAAACTATGCTGGGTACTGAGCTCCGCAAAACCAAACTTGTCACTTCTTTCCATCCAGCAAAATGCCCTTATTTACCTGTTCCCTACTTCTGGTCGATCATCTAACAATGACACCTGTGGGTTGGTATTCATGGTAGACTAAATATACGGAAACTTTCCAAAATACTTTTGAGTGCCACCCTTTGGGTGAAGAAGTTCCCCCTTAACCATTTCACATTTCACCCACAACCTATGACTTCTGGCTTCAACTTCAATGGAAAAGGCCTGCTTGCACTAACGCTGTCTATACCCCTCATAATTTCGTATAGCAGGTTTGCTCTAATTCGCTGGTTTTCTCAGTTCCTTTGTGAAACTACGAGGTTACGTTTGCCACACTCTGCTCGGCAAGAATGTCTCCAGAAGTGAAAAAAATTTGGAAGGTGTTCATCTACTTAAACTCAATTATCCATGCTCACTTTCTGTATCTCAGTTCGATGTTACTATTGAAAGAGCTGAATTTCAATAATACAAATAAAACACAAGATTGTAGGAGCAGGGATTAACCTCTCAGCTTAACAACACTCGCTATCCATTCCAATCTATTTGTTCGCCAACCCAAATCTTTCACCTTCCACTCTAAAGCTGCGATCTCTAGTTGTCGTCTCGCGTAACCTGAGGAGGAAAAGATTGCATGCAGTGACCTATAAATATAGCCCTCATAATTTTCTATACAACTAAATATCTTCCCTCATTCTTCTGTGCTTCAATGTCTGAAATTCGAAAAAAAAATCTATTGGGGGCTCGTCCGGGATTTGAACCCGGGACCTCTCGCATGTTCGCAAATTCAGGCCCAAAGCGAGAATCATACCACTAGACCAACGAGCCCGTTCTATATTGATGATATAAAAGTGCTGCCTTTCACTTTCACAAACCCCTTCGTCAACACATCTGGAGGAAATTTTACGACCAAAGTAGATCAAAGAGCAAAGTTCTGCACAACGCACTGCAGGCCCTTCGGCCAACGAAGCTCTGTCACCTATGTAGCCCGACTCTGTCGACAATATAACTATTCCCTCCGACAGAGATCATAATTTGCTATTTTCACGACAGCCATCTGTCTACCCAAGTATCTTTTTAATGTCCCTATTGTGTCAACCACAACCAGTACGACGGCAATGCGTTCCCAGAACCCACTACATTGTGTACAAAAAAAAATCTCTGACCTAACATTTCCACCACTCATCTTCAACGTATGTCCTCTCCTATTGGCCGTTGTCACCCTGGGAAAAGGTGCTGTTGTCCAGCATGTCTGTATCTCTTGTAATCTTACACACCTCCATCACGCTCCGTAACTTCGAACAGAAAAGATCCAGCTCTTCAATCTTCGCTTACAAGACATGCTCTAATCGCGGCAACACTTTGCTGAACCTCCTGTGCACCTTCTCCAGCGAACTTTTTCCAACCCTCCCCCCAGACAGATGTTCCGATCAACCATTCCATTTCGCAATACCACCCCACCCCCCTCACCCCAAGCCTCTTCTATCTATCACCCCAGTCACTGCACCACAATATAAACAAATAAACAATTTAACCCACATTTCTCTCAAGGTGTTGACGTTGTAAATAAACGCTGGTTTCATAGAAACATAGAATAGTACAGTACAGTACAGGTCCTTCGGCCCACAATGTTGTGCCAACGCTCAAACCCTGCCTCCCATATAACCCCCCATCTTAAACTCCCCCATATACCTGTCTAGTATTCTCTTAAATTGCACTAGTGTATCTGCCTTCATCACTGACTCAGACAATGCATTCCACGCACCAGCCACTCTCTGAGTAAAACACCTTCCTCCAATATCCCCCTTGAAATTCCCATCCCTTATCTTGAAGCCATGTCCTCTTGTATTGAGCAGTGGTGCTCTGGGGAAGAGGCGCTGGCTATCCACTCTGTCTATTCCTCTTAAGATCTTGTACACCTCTATCATGTCTCCCCTCATCCTCCTTCTCTTCAAAGAGTAAAGCCCTTGCTCCCTTAATCTCTGATCAGAATCCATACTCTCTAAACCAGGCAGCATCCTGGTAAGTCTCCTCCGTACCCTTTCCAATACTTTCACATCCTTCCAATAGTGAGACGACCAGAACTGGACACAGTTCTGCAAGTGTGGCCTAACCAGAGTACAATCGAGCTGCATCATTACCTCGCGACTCTTAAACTCCATCCCTGGACTTATGAAAGCCAATACCCCATAAGCTTTCTTAACTACCCTATCCACCTGTGAGGCAACTTTCAGGAATCTGTGAAAATGTACCCCCGTACTGTAACCAGGAACTTTACTTTATATATAGTTTTTATTTTAATGATTTATCATCGGTAGATGTTGTTTCTGTTGCATGTTGTCCCAACAGTCAACGTCAATTCCAGAATACACGTATCGGCGAAATTGTTAGTCATTGATCCTTCATCCCTGATGTTTCCTATTCTGAGACGAGCTGAACTAGACACAATATTCCAAGCCTGGTCTAACCAGAGTCTGACAGAGTAACATTACCTCGCTGCACTGAACTCAATGAAGGTCAGCGCACCACGTGACTTCAGGACCACCCACTCTACTTGCTCCGAGATATGAGTCTTATGTTGATTTGGATGTCAATTATAATTGGCGCCATTACTGGTGGTGAGAACTAACGGTTAATATTTTCTCTTCTTCTCTGTCCGGCGGTTTTTTTTACAAGATTGCGCAGTCCCCTTAAAGCAAACAGGGAAAACAAATAGGTGGTGATATGGGTAGAAGAGAATGGTTAACTTTGAGGGTCGAGACCCTGCTGAGTTCATCCGGTAGTTTGTCTTTCCTGCGGACTCTAGTGTCTGCCTTCCCCAACATTCCGTCTAAACGTTCCTGCGTTCAGCCAGTTGCTCTCTCTGCCATCCACCATCTACCCCATCCCGCCCCCATGGAACTTTCTAACTTTCTCTCTAGAATTTCATTTCTTGGCAACCCTCAGGCTCGCGGTGTTATTCTTCCTGGTAATTTAACGGCGCCTCTTTCGATGAACAGCGCCTTGATAGATATGTCTCAGATGATAAGAGGGAGAGATCCAGAGCTGGGGATTGCTTCTCAGGCGGAAATGAATAAATAGAGGAAAGTATAGGGGATAGCAAAGGGAAGTTTTTGACGAAGATAGTGGTAGGTCGGTGGAAAACTCTGCTGGGATTCTGATAGAGACAGACAGGTTAAGGTATTTTCAGGAACTTTTAGATGGGCACATGGATGATAGGAAAATGTAGAATTATGTATCAAGTAAGAGATAGATTGATCTTGGACTACGTTAAAACGTTGACAGAACGTCATTCGGCTAAAGGACGTGTTCTGCGCTGCACTGTTAAAAATTCTATGTTAGTTCGCCCGCTCCTGCTTATGCGGTATCGTTCCTCTACCTTCCCCTTTTGAGCGAACTCAAGTGTTGCTGCTGCTTCCACTTCAGCGCCACAGCTGAATAAGACAGCGGAACACACGCAAGATGCTGGAGCACCGAAGCGTTTACGGAAAAAAAAATACTGCACGGGTTTGATTTTGCACAGCATGACAGCCTCCCTTATCTACATAGAAGGCCAGCTCACATTCCTCAGTACGTTATCCAGCTGCTCAAGATTAACCTACAAATGCTGCTAATCTTCAAATAAATCTATTGTCAACGGACGCAATTGTCTTCATATTGTGCCTTCTTCTCTGCTTACATTAGCACCTAGTTTAGACTCGTTGGCATATTTAATATCCGTGCCTTGTATATTCCCATCAAAATCATTGATATGAACTAAGATACAAAAGCAATGTACAGAGCAGCGATCCACGTAGTACACCACAATTCCTGAGCCTCCCGTCCTGAAAACAATCTTCTACCATCACCCATAAAGCCAGCGTCGTGTCCACTAACGCGATCTACGTTTCTGGAGCAGCCTCCGCGCAGCACCCCGTTACAAGACCTGATGAAGTCCGTATAAAGTCCGACGCACGTCGATCCTCGAGGTTATCTCTCCAAAGAAGTCTAACAGCTTTGTGAAATCCGATTTACTGCTAACACGAAGATGCTGACAATATTAACCCCTCCAGTAACCTATCCACCACTAATTCCGGGCTCACTGGCTTGCATTTCCTTGGTATGCCTGTGCTACGTGTAAATAATGGTGCGACATGAGCCACTTTGCAGTCCTCTGGAACATAACCTCAGCCTAAAGATGAAGCAGATGTGGCCGCGAGGGCCTCCAGTTTCTTTTCCTTGTCTTCTCACTAGATCAGAAGATGCATCGGGTCAGGACATGCGAGTTTCTAACACAATGTAGGGTTTATTATCGGAAACATGTAGAAGTTTTATGGAGGAGATGTATCGGAATGCTGCCCGGATTATGAGGAATAGCTATGCGAGCTATTGCTTTTCTGTTTGGAGAGAAAGAGGATATGAGGCGATGATAAGATAGTACAAGACGATAAGATGCATAGATCTCTGGATAGCCTGGTAGTTTTCCCAGGGCGATAAATGAGATCGTTTCCAGGTGACCTGCGACCCTCTTAACTGGTCCATCCTCTTCGTCACCTTTCTCGAACAACCAACGAAATTCTCGAGAGACTTTATTCCCGCCCGAAATTCATGCTGAGCATTTCCAACCGGAGTTTGCCCTTCCAAATGCAGCTAGGTTGTGTCTCTGAGAATGAGGTGTAGGTAGTTTCCCATCAGTAAAGTTAGGATTAATGACTTACTGCAATTGGCACATGTTTCAGGGCAGGGCCGTCTCCTTCCCTGAAGTTCCCCGCTTCCATGTTATCCTCCACGCTAAATTCGGGTACAAAGTACTCATTTGACACCAGGCCCATCCTCTCTGGCTGCACGTTAATGGCGGCACGCATCTACTCAAACCCGGATCATGCACTTCCTGCAATACATTTGTATAATCCCGGAGGATTTTCCTCTGCCTTTCCAGATAGATCAATGCCATGCCCTCTTTTTGCCCTCCTGTTTTCCTGTTCAGTGTTTTCACAGGATTTACTTGGTTCTGAATACCTCAACCTGAGCTATGTCTCCTTTTTAACACACGGGACTCTGAACTATCAGACGGAAACGTCGACTGTGTTTCCCCCCCCCCCCACCACCCCACTTTCCCGACATGCCGTCAGATCTGATCAGTTTCTCCAGCATTTGGTATTTGTTACTCATCCTATTTTTATCCAGACCAGGGTCTCAATATCTTTCGTCAACCAATGTTCCGTACTCTTGACAGCTTTGCCCATCACGCTGATTGTAACACGCAATACCTGAACTCCGGATATCTCACCTTGAAAAACAGAAGTCTATTTACCAGAAAATAAAATCAGCCTCATCGCAACCATCAATTCTTGCAAATCCCAGGCTAATCAAGGCCTGTGATGTTTCTGATCGCGTCCAAGATACCTGAAGTGGGAGGGAGAGGAGCCAGAGGTCGTGGTACATTGTGATACCAATGACATATGTAGGAAAAGGGAAGAGGTCATGAAAGGAGAATATAGGGAGTTAGGAAGGGAGTTGAGAAGAAGGACAGCAAAGGTAGTAATCTCGGGATTACTGCCTGTGCCACGCGACAGTGAGAGTAGGAATGCAATGACGTGGAGGATAAATGCGTGGCTGAGGGATTGGAGCAGGGGGCCGGGATTCAATTTTTTGGATCATTGGGACCTCTTTTGGCGCAGGTGTGACCTGTACTAAAAGGACGGATTGCACTTGAATCCTAGGGGGACCAGTATCCTGGCAGGAAGATTTGCGAAGGCTACTGAGGTGACTTTCAACTAGAATGGTTTGAGCCGGGGGGGGGGGGGGATCAAATTGAAGAGAGTAGGAGAGAGGAGGTTAGTTCACAGATAGAGAAAGTTAGTAGAGGGGATAGGCAGGGGACAGCGATCGTGAGTACTCAGACCAAAGATGTAGGGGAGAAGGAAGAAAAAGATAACAAGGTTGTTTGCTACATTAAGGACAAAAAGAGAGTAAGAGCTGGAGAGTTTCTTAAGTGCATCTATTTTAATGCTAAGAGAATTTAAAGAAAGGTAGATGAGCTTAGAGCATGGATTGATACCTCGAAATATGATGTTGTAGCTGTTACTGAAACATGGTTGCAGGAGGGGTATGATAGGCAATTAAATATTCCTGGATTTCGTTGCTTCAGGTGTGATAGAATAGGAGGGGCAAGAGGTGGAGCTGTTGCATTGCTTGTCCGAGAAAATAGGACAACGGTCCTCTGGCAGGAGAGATTAGTGGACTCGTCTAGGGAGGCCATTTGGGTGGAATTGAGGAATGGGAAATGTGTAGTGACACTTATAGGCGTGTATTATAGACCAGCTAATGGGGAGAGAGAATTGGAGGTGCAAATTTGTAAGGAGATAGCAGATATTTGTAGTAAGCACAAAGTTGCCATTGTGGGAGATTTTAATTTTCCACATATAGACTGGGAAGCCCATACTGTAAAAGGGCTGGATGACTTGGAGTTTGTAAAATTTGTGCAGGGCAGTGTTTGCAGCAATGCATAGAGGTACCCACTGGAGAAGTGACAGTGTTGGATCTCCTGTTAGGGTATGAGGTAGTGCAGGTGACGGAGGTAAGTGTTAGGGAGCACTTCGGGTCCAGTGATTACAATGCCGTTAGTTTCAATATAATTATGGAAAAAGACAGATCTGGGCTCAGGGTTGAGATTTTTGATGGGAGAAAGGCTAACTTTCAAAAGATGCGTAAAGATTTAGAAGGATTCGATTGGGAGAAATTGTTTTGTGGGAAGGATGTAACAGAGAAATGGAGGTCATTTAAAGGTGAAATTTTGAGGGTAGTGTTACGTAACCGGCAACAATGAACATCAATCGAGACAGGTTATATAAAAACAACCAAACATTTATTAAACACTGATAAATGATAAGGGAAAAAAAAAACGAAAACTTTAACCGGAAGTTAACCGATAGGCAGCCGTTCAACAAATCATCACTCGGCACTAGTTTTAAAGAGTTAAATGCGAAAACAGTTCTTAAAGCTACAAAGTTAGATATAGTTCTTAAAATGGTAAATTCGAAGTCCAACAGATTTATACGTTCAATTGGGAGAGACTTCTCTGGAGAAGGATTTCTTCACAGACGCAACTTTCCAGTTGGTTCTGTCCACAGGATTCAAGATGCCGAAAATAAACAGTTTAAAACAACTGACCTTAAATTCTTTTAGAGAGAGAGCAAACCTTTGCACGAACTCTTTGCTCTTTTTGGCAAGAGTTATCCGCGATGCAGGTCGCTACTCCTCCAACGACGACTCAATAAGGTCGATCCTTTATTAAACTGGCAAACGATGCCGACTCCTCTCGATCCTTCGAGTCCTGTACTTCGATAAAGTCTTCGCTCTCCCTTCTACTGTTCGAATTGAGTAAATCAGCACATCTAGCCAAAAAGTCCAATAATATTGTATTTTCCAATAGAACGCAATACTCCGTTTTAAAAATGAAACTGCGTCACAAAAACAAACACACAACAGCAGCGGACACACAGCACGTTCTACCTGGAAATCTACAAACTTAAAACTAACTGCGTCATTTGGAGTCGACCCTTATATACCCATGGTGCATATATCATCACGTGACCTCACATCGGCGGGAAAATCACATCAGGTGACCTCCAAAAGACCATTACATCATTCTCACAAAAATAAAACAGATCTCCTTGAGCATGTAACAGTACAGAATCTTTATGTTCCTGTTAGGTTGGAAAGAAAGGTTAAAAGTTTGAGGGAGCCATGGTTTTCAAGGGATATTGGAAACTTGGTTCGGAAAAAGAGAGTTATCTACAATAAATGTCGGCAATATGGAGTCAATGAGGTGCTCGAGGAATATAAAGAACGTAAAAATAATCTTAAGAAAGAAATTACAAAAGCTGAAAGAAGATACGAGGATGCTTTGGCAAGTAAGGAGAAAATAAAACCAATGGGGTTCTACAGTTATATATTAATAGCAAAAGGATAGTCAGGGATTAAATTGGTCCCTTGGAGAATAAGAGAGGACAGCTATGTATAGAGCCAAAATATACGGTGGGAGATTTTGACCTAATTTCTTGTCTTCGGTATTCACTAAGGAGAAGGATATTGAATTGTGTAAGCTAAGGGCAACAGGTAGGGAAGATATGGATTAAAGAAGAGGAAGTATTGACGCTTTTAAGGAATATAAAAGTGGATAAGTCTCCGGGTCCTGATAGGATATTCCCTAGGACCTTGAGGGAAGTTAGTGCAGAAATAGCAGGGGCTCTGACAGAAATATTTCAAATGTCATTATAAACGGGGAAGGTGCCCGAGGTTTGGCGCATTGCTCATGTTGTTCCATTGTTTAAAAAGGGTTCTACGAGTAAACCTAGCAATTATTGGCCTGTAAGTATGATGTCAGTTGTGGGTAAATTAATGGAAAGTATTCTCAGAAATGGTATATGTCATTAGATGGATAGACAAGGTCCGATTAGGAACAATCAACATGGATTTGTGCGTGGAAGGTCATGTTTGACAAATCTTATCGATTTTTTTGAGAAGTTGCTTGTAAAGTTGACGAGAGTAAAGCGGTGGATGTTGTCTATATGGACTTCAATAAGGCCTTTGACAAGGTTCCATACGGAAGGTTAGTTAGGAAGGATCATTCGTTAGGTATTAATATTGAAGCAGTAAAATCAATTCCACACTGGCTGGATGGGAGACGCCAGAGAGCAGTGGTGGATAACTGTTTGTCATATTGGAGGCCGGTGACTAGTGGTGTGCCTCAGGGATCTGTACTGGGTACAACGCTGTTTGTCGTATAC
This sequence comes from Mobula birostris, assembly GCF_030028105.1. Taxonomy (NCBI): domain Eukaryota; kingdom Metazoa; phylum Chordata; class Chondrichthyes; order Myliobatiformes; family Myliobatidae; genus Mobula; species Mobula birostris. The sequence goes on along the minus strand of NC_092382.1, from coordinate 37,094,513 downwards.
ATTAATGATCTGGATGATGGGGTGGTAAATTGGACTAGTAAGTATGCAGCTGGTACAAAGATAGGTGATTTTGTGGATAATGAAGTCCGCTTTAAAGATTGCAGAAAGATTTAGGCCAGTTGGAAGAGTGAGCTGAAAGATGACAAATGGATTTTAATGCTGATAAATGTGAGGTGCTACATTTTGGAAGGACTAATCAAAATAGGACATACATGGTAAATGGTACGGCATTGAAGAATGCAGTAGAACAGAGGGATCTATGAATATTGGTGCATTGTTCCCTGAAGGTGGAATCTCGTGTGGATAGGGAGGTGAAAAAAAGATTTTGGTATGATGCATTTTATAAATCAGAGCATTGAGTATAGGAGTTGGGATGTAATGTTAAAATTGTACAAGGCATTTTTGAGGCCAAATTTGGAGTATTGTGTACAGTTCTAGTCACCGAATTACAGGAAATATGTCAACGAAATAGAGAGAGTACAGAGAAGATTTACCAGAATGTTACTTGGGTTTCAGCACCTAAGTTATAAAGAAAGGTTGACCAAGTTGTGTCTTTATTCTTTGGAGAGTATAAGTTTGGGGGGGTACTTGATAGAGGTATTTAAAATTATGATGGTGATAGATAGAGTTGACCTGGATAGGCTTTTTCCATTGAGAGTAGGGGAGAGTCAAACAAAAGGACATGGATTCAGAGTTAGGGGGCAAAATTTAAGAGGTAACAGGAGGCAGAACTTGTTTACTCAGAGAGTGGTAGCTGTGTGGAACAAGCTTCCAGTAGAAGTGGTAGAGGCAGGCTCGATATTGTGAATTAAAGTAAAATTGGATAGCTATATGGACAGGACGGGAATGATGGGTTATGGGCTGAATGCAGGTGGGTGGGACTAGGTGAGAGTAAGCATTCGGCACAGAGTAGAACGGCAGAGGTGGCCTGTTTCCGTGCAGTAATTGTTATATGGTTATATGGTTATACCATTGAAAAGTCAGGTTTAGAAGTTGGGTGAAGGGAAGGAAGAATCACAGGGAATACGTGAAACCGGAATGGAGCTAGGAAGTTGATCGTTGAAAGTAATGCGGGGTGAGAAGGGGAATCTAATAGGAGAGGACAGAAGGCCATAGACGACATAAAATGGAAGGGGGACAGAGAGGCATCAGGGGCAGGTGTGGAGATAAGTTTAGAGAGGGAAGTAGTGAAGTCGGGGAACATTACCGGAAAATGGAGAAATCGACGTTCCTGCCATCAGGTTGGAGACGCTCCAAACGGAATATATGTTGTTTGCTCTCCAAAATGACTGCGGCCTCATCCCGAGAATAGAGGAGGCCATGGACTGACCTGTCGGAATGGGAATGGAAAGTAGAATTTAATTGGTTTGCTACTGGGAGGTCCTGTTTTTTCTGATGGACGGAGCATTAGTGTTCGGTGAAACAGTCTCCTAATCAACGCTCGGGTCTCACCGATGGACAGGAGGCCACACTGGAGCAGCAGATACAATAAATGACCCCAACACACTCAGAGTTGAGGTGTCGCCTCACCTGAATGGACAGTCTGATGACCTGAATGTTAGTGAGGGAGGATGTGTAGGGTAGGTGTAGCACTTGTTCAGCTTGCAATGATAAGAGACAGGAGGGAGATTAGTGGCGATGGACGAATGGACAACGGAGTCGCATCAATGTGGAAATCGGAATCTGGGGCAAGGGGGTGGCGGAAGTTTCAGAGAATTATGTGCTGGACGCCGCTGCTGGTGGGATTGAAGGTGGGGACAAGTGGTCCCAGTCCTAGGTGGGGTTGCGGGAAGGCAGACGCGCACGATGAGGAAGAGATGTGGTTGAGGACAGCGTTGAAGATGGAGGAAGGGAAACATCTTTCTTTGAGATGGGAGGAATTGAGTGAAAGGGGTGGCATTTTTTGCAAGTATACAGGATGGAAAGAAGTATAGTCCAGGTAGCTGTGAGAATCGATGGTTTTACAGTAGACAACTGTAGATATGATGCCTCTGGAAATAGGGATAGAGATCGAGAAAGGGAAGGGTGGTGTCGGAAATGGGCCAAGTAAATTTGAGGGCAGGGTGGAATTTCGAGGCGAAGTTGATGAAGTCGACGAGCTCCGCATGCGTCCAGGAAACAGCACCAAAAATCCATTAAGTTACTTTCGGCTGTTAACAGAGGATACCGCTAGACGTGCTCACCAAATGTAACCAGGGGAGCAGGAAGCACCCACTACATTTACGTCAGATCTGTGAATGGTGTTCCTGGCTCAATGATTAACAAACTTTATATCGAGACAATTTAGAGCCAGAAGTCGCATATATATCGTTCAGAATTTTAGTGTCTCGCAGCACCGATGAATCTAGAAAGTCTATGGTAATGTTTGATTCTTCTGTCCTTACACAGAGTGAAGCATGGAGACTCAGTAAAAAAGTTATCGCCTGTGAATAAAAAAGTGCAGTCGTGCGATTATAAAGAAGGTAGCCACTAAAAGAATATATCTACAGTGAGGAGATATAGGCGATAGTTCCGGACTCATTTAGTGTGGAAATGATCCCAGTACAGTCTCCCAATATATTCATTCAACGGTGGAAATGCGGATTAGTATATCTGATAGTATGCAACTAAACGTTACTTTAATCTCAATCCTCTCCATAGTCAGAGATTAGAGGCAGAAAACGTGGACGCCCCTGGAAATTCGGTGACGCGGAGACGTCATGTTTTCTATTTTTGAATATGAACTTGCGGACGCTGCATAACTTCCGGCGTCCCTTTGCTTTAGATTCGAGAGGGTTTCTTAAATGGTGCATGATTCCAATTATTGATTACTGTATTTGTTAACTGTTCAAGATTTAAAATCAGTCCATATTCTGCGATATTTTAAAGTGTGGATGCATTGATAATGTACGATAATGTACGAGGACCAGCCATGCGTTAGTTCACTTGAATGATAAAGAGAGGAAATCCGTGTGTGAATGAGCGGAAGGCAGGCGTATGTTTGCTAGATTTGTATTGACAGGATGTTTGAATTAATTCTTTCTCTGAACATCTCTGTTTCATTGAGTGAAATAAATTTCCAGGAACTGATGTGAATTTCAGAAGCTGTTTTTTTTCCCCAAAATTACATGAATTGTTAGTATATGTTGGCGGAAACTGCCCTCATCTCCGTCCCGCCGCTCTTTAGAATATTTGATCAGGAATTTAACTCTGGCAATTAACTGTTTATTCTGTTTACGCCCGTTACCCGCAACGGTGTTGAAGGTAGCAAATTGCAAGCTTGATTCTTTTTTTCTTTTTACCGAACCTGTGCATTTAGATTGTGTTCTTTTATTTGTCTAATTAGTTATTGATTTCTGAGGGAGATGCGGATTCCATACTGCCCAGGTGGAATCATTGTTAAAGGGGTCGAGATATGATGTATATCTTCTGGATCCGGAAGAGGAAAAGGCTAATAGGCTACATGACTAGGGTCAAGGAGGCAGCAAAGCGTTGCACTGTGTGTCGAACATTACGTGCTAACTCTTGGAAGATATGGTATGAGTTTAATCTACTGCGACCAATGAAACAGAAACTAATGTGTTGAGCTCGGCAAGATAGTTTAAATTGTAACTGCTCCTTTCAGTCGTTTTTTTTTTGCGACGGTAACATACTGTTGAGTGTCGTTGTATTTCTGTACAATAACTGGATATTTTAGAAGAATGCTGATGGAGGCCAGTTCTCTCTCTCCTTGGTACCAAGTAAAATAAAGGTCCTAGAACGAAATCCCGGAGTCGTGCATTCTTTTCACTCGAGTAACGTCAAATTTCTACTGTTCAAAGGTAAATTGGAATTACTACAAATTCGTGTGTACTTGAATTAGGAATTCGATATTCGCTTTTTGGAAGGCTGATTCTTTTGAAGAGCACCAACAGATGCTGGTGAAGAAATTGAAATGCTGACATTGAGGGTTCCATTGCAAAAGGTCGTTTCTATGTCTTTGTAGCATCGGCTCTGTAATGTATAAACGGAAGCTCAGTTTATATACCGTGCAGTTCCATTGTGTAATTCAGCACCTTGCTTATATCGTCAGCGTAATTAAATTAAAATATCCATGTGTTGCAGTATGGTCAAATTAAAGTCGGTCTCTCTGTAATATCAGAGTGGAGACATAGTAGTAAACTGTACTAAATTTATAATTCCCTTGCGGAACATCACTGGCCACTGTCCTACACACAGAACTCCCTCCATCTACTACCTAATCTGCCTTCTGTTAATAAGCCAATTCTGACTCCACGCAACTGGGTTTCCGTCGATTCAAAGCCGTCTCTCTTCTTGTTGTGCCTACTATGCATAACCCGGTCAAATACCTTACAAAATTAATAAACTCCGCATCGACTTTTCTGACTACATTTCTATATTATTTATCTTTTTCAAGTAATTCAATTAGGCTCATAAGGGACGACCTGCCCACGCAAAACCGTGCTGACTGTCCCCATCCAGAATATGTTTCTCCAGATACTCATAATTTTCCTAGCGAAGCATCCTCTCCAATAGCTTGGCCAGTATTGACGGAAGACTCACGTACCTGTAATTCTCAAGACTAACTTACATTTTTTGAACCAAGAATTAATATTTTCCATCCTCCAATCCCCTGGTGCTACTCCTGTGGCCAGTGAGGATGGAAATATCATGTCTAAAAGCGCAGTTTTATCTTCGCCCGCTTTCTCTAATTACCTGGTGTATATCCGTTCTTGCACAGAGGAATGATTTCTTTTAATATTTTATAAGTTTCCAACACATAATTCTTAACAATGTCATGTCCCATTACATGTGCTTTCTTGCGCTGTATCCACATTCATTAATGGTGAAAACCGAAGTAAAGCATCATTAAGGACCTTCATTGCCTCCTTGCACTCCAGACACATGCTTCCTCTTGTATTGCTGATCGGTCTCACTCTATCTCTTGTCATCATTCTGCTCTTCATGCACCTTAATACGATTCTCTGAGGCCTTCTCAAGCCCAGTTCTAACTCTTCTAAATCCGTTGTTAATTTCCTTCCTGATTACATTATGACTTTCCATCGCCCTGCCTGATATTTTCTTCCAGAACCTTAAGTATCTTTCTTTCTTCTTCTTGACGAGGTGTTCCATATCTCTTGTCAACCTGGGTTACTTCACACCAGCTTCTGTTCCTCCCCTCATTGAGTCAATTCTATACTGAACCCCAATGCAAGTGCTTCATTAAGAATCATCTGCTGCGCGTTTCAAGGAGGACACCATTTCCCAATTCGGCTCTAAAGTTCCAACCTAATAGCACCGATTAAATGCATTCCCTACTGTCAGCTCTTATCCCAGTGTAAGGTTGCAGTAAATGTCGAATAGGTGACCCGTAAAAAGATCTGTCACCTCATCCATTTCATTTTCTGGTACTAGATCCAGGCTGCACTGTTCTCTAGTTCGCTTGTCGAATTATTGTGCCAGGACTCCTTCCTAGATGCAACTGATAAACTGTAAACTTTTTAACCTCAGGAAGTGCCAATGTATACTAGGGAAGATTAATTTGCCTGTGACAACAGCCGTGCTAATTTGGCACCTAATGAAAATCTATCTCCCGAAAGTTCCTCCTCGCTGCTCCGTGTATATATATACGGAGTGTGGTCTCTACAGAATACTCCCAAATGCGTGATTGTTCTACTTCTGCATCTGAGATCCGCTCACCGTCTATCAATGGGTAATCTCTCCACCGTCTCTTCCCTTTCTGCAGCTGTGCTACTATCACATACTCCCTGTGTTTCAATTACTCTTTTTTACCCAACTCTGTCCATTTTGAAACATCTGAACCCGGGGAAGTCCAGAAGTCATTCTTGCCCTTGTGATTGTGAATTCTCTGTGATAGTTTGCAGTGCACTTCAACCAATGTAATAATCACGCCAGCCCATGAATGCTTACCCAGTTTCCAACCTTAACTGCACGGTGTGCAATCTTCAGTGGATTTTACAATTTCAGGACGACCAGGTACATGATTGTTTGAATTTATGACAAACGTACTCGTTTTTCAAACAGTTTACTCGAAAACCCCGCTGAATTGCGATTTGACATTGGGCGTTATCTACACAGATGGCCATTTAATGTAAACACATACTTCAGTCCATTCTTCAGCTCTCGTCTGAATTTCCTCTGTGTCAGTGTATAGATACAAGTATTGGTGCACACACTGAGCACCTGCAACATGAACCCACATTGCTGTAGTATATATACCGGGGAACTCAAATATCTATCCTGATAAAAATAGTTTTGCGTTTGCCATTTCAGGGAATGGACCACATAGGGCATCCAAAATAATATGAAATTAGCTGATATAGCAAACAACAAAATCATCGATTTTCTGCGGTTTTCCATCTCGGCATCCTTCTGATTATCACTGCTGTTCCGAAGCCCTCTGCGGACTCTATTTGCCGCAATGATATGCCTTCCTGTTAACCCATTGAACGCTAGAATTAACCCGATTGGTAGCAACGGTGTTAAAATGCTATCGAGTAATTCAAATACGTTCCACACGGGTAAGGTGGCATATTCATGTGTGAAGGCGCAACGCCACGGTATGTTCTCAATGATGACGTAAGGTTCAACGGCAAAGTAATATGGGACACTTTTCCCGCAGCTCACTACAACCACCGTCACCATGACCATCATTGCTGTTCTCTCAGTGCAGTATCTTTCCCGCAGTTTTCCACAACATATTGCGATGAAACGATCGAAGGTAAAACTGACCGTAAACCAGACAGAGCATTCTATCGTTACAACCACAAATACAATTGTCAGAGCGCATACAGGAGTGATGAGCAGGGATCTGGAATAAATGTAGATATTGTTGGTCTGTTCCACTAAAGCAACGACAATAACCACCATCAGATCCGCTGTTGCCATTCCGACCAGGTAACGGGTGATGCATTTGGAGAGACCGCATTTTCCCCGAGATAGGATCACAATCGCCGTTAAATTAACTGCAAGGAATTTGAAAAAAAAAATACCGTTAGCAGCTCCAGTCCGAATGCCGCATTCTTCCAATCTTAGGTAGTGTATGGTTTGTTTGGAAGCGCAAAACAAAGTTCAGTCAGTGCGAGCTGCGTCGCTGCATTTGTGCTGGGCAGAATAACGGACTGGAATGATATTGGGTTGGCAATTTTCCGTCAGCTTGTTGGGAGCATCTAATATCGCCGATTCACTTACCGGTGACCGCAAGATTGACTGCATTTCCATTACGAATGGCGAAACAGCTGAAGGGATATTTGTTAGTGGTAACAAGGTGAAATGAGGAAGACATAAAACACAGGTTTTGATTTATTGATTTATGGAAGAACAGACATATGTGTGGAAAATAAACTGCCCAGTCATTTGAATAAGCTGCTATGTTGTTGATGTAAGGTGTCTGTATTGATAGAAATTCCCACCTAGAAAACACATGTCAGAATCGCTTCAGAAACCCGAGCAAGGTGCAATTATGAAACAATGACAATATCGTCACCAACTTAACTGGTTAAAAAAAATCGCATCGCTTAAAATACGGAAAATGGAAATAAAACTATCCGATGCTGGAATACTCCATTCGGGAAACACGTTTAAGACGAGGGTAGAATTTGTACTGAGTAAAACTCGGAACAAAATCAAGACGAAGGCACCACACATAGATTGATCAGCTCAATTACCTGGGACACCAATTGCTCCCAGGGCAGGATTGAAAATGGCCGCGATGTAGTAAATCGCTGGATATTTCATACTCGGTCAGACACAGCGTTCTGTTGAACGGAACGTTCCAGCTTCTCGTCTGGACTTGTCATCAGTTTTACAGAGTTATATGCAAGTGAGAACAATTCCTCTGGGTCAGTTAGTGCGGTTATCTCATCAGTATCTTTAGTGCAACCAACCGCACAAACGCTATATTGAACTGTTTTTGCTCACTCTGTCACCGTACCGTGAATTTCACTGCTCAGGGATATTTCAATCTCTGTACTCTAAAACAAACTATAATGTGAATCTTGTCAGTTTAAATCGCATAACACCCGGCTTCAGCTAATTAAATAGGACATTTTTATATCAGATGTTGTTTCTTACATAGGCAGTCATATGAAATACATTTATTTTGTATCATTTGGCGTAGCACATTCGATTTTGAGGGAACGTGCTAAGCCTCACATATGAAATGAAGAATATTTCGTGTTAAAGGGGAACATTCGTTCGTTATTTTCTTTCGTTCCCTCTCGTCATTTGGGGTGGTTTGTGTGATGGAAGTCGCAGTAACAGCTGGTGGCATATATCACAATGAAATACATTGTACTTACATTCCTCCAAACATTTAATAAAGAACCACAGTGATATTCCAAGGACTTGTCATAAAAAATGGGTCCGCGCCTTCACGATATTAGCGAGGGTTGTGGGCAGTTTGAAGAACAATGCTTTCCCACACTCATATGGCCGTTCGTCACGAAGACCCTGACCTTTCCCAGTGAATGATTTAACCACTCCATATCTTTGACATTCGGTACGATCTATTTAACAATATGACAATAGTCAAAGTACCACAATTCCAACGTTATTTCTCAACCCATTCTCTGTTTGAACAAAAGTAGCAATTCTGTTCCTAGGTTATTCTATTATATGCCACAAAGATTTTTTTTAACGTTTTTTTCCTGATTTACTTTGAGGTAATCGCCAAAACAAGTTGCCATCAAATGTTTATACGTTATATTAGCATTATTGAATTTGTGTGCTGTAAATCCGAAGTACTCCTTCTGACCCGGGAGTCACTGCTGAGTCATTACATATTTTACATCATGTTACTTCCACGTTTCATTCAGACACATCAGACTAAAACAACGTGGATCCAACGCTGGTCTTGTGGAAGAAGTCAGAGAGCGGATGTTTGGTTCTTTGACTGTGACTAGTATTCTGCAAGGATTGGTGTTAGGTCCGTTGTTATTTATCATCTATATTAATTATTTAAATATCAATCAAAAAAAAAACAAGGATCAGAAAAGATGCGGACGTCTCCAAGTTTGGGAGCGTTATGTACAGATAGGAAGGTCATCTTAGCTTATAGCGTGATCTCGACCGGCTGGGAAATAGTTTGAAAAATGACTGATGGAATTGAAGGCAGGCAAGAGTGAGGTGGTCTGCTCTGGATGGAAAAAGGTACAGCAGAGTAAAACGCGCAGTTTGAATGGTGAGACGTTGTTGTGCAGTATTAAAAAAAGAGAGAGAGCCCTGGGAGTACAGATCCATAATTCCAGGAGAGCGATATGAGAGGCAGATTGGGCTTCATTACTACCTCCAATCACATGAGCGTTCACAATCCGTTCAGTGAGTTCAGGAGTTGGGACCTTATGTTGAAGCTGTACAACACCTTGGTGAGGAAGTAGAACATCGTGTGCTGTTCTGTTCTCCTACCTACAGTTTTAAAAAAATGATACAAAATGTGCAGTGATCGTTTACGAGGAAGATTTCAGGAATTGAGGACAAGATTTAGAGGGAAAGGTTGAATAGATTAGCAATTTATTCCCTGGAGAGCCGGAAAACGAGTGTAGAACTTACAGAAGTATACAAAATTTTGACAGTTACAGACCGGGTGAATGCCCGCAGACTTTACCCGTCTACTGGATAAATAAGACCATAAGCCCATAAGACATATGGAGTTGAAGCAGGCTTTTCTGCCCATTGAGTCTGCTCTGCCATTCAATCATGGGCTGATCCAATTCTTCCAGTCACACCCCTCCCCTGCTTTCACCCCATACCCTACAGCTAGAATCTTCATCTACAGTTCATAGGTTTGTGAAGAAAGATGAAATATGCAAAAGGGGTATGAGGGGATTCTTATTCTCTGAGATAGTCGAGCAAGTTTGGAAGGAACGGTGCACGTAAGTGGTAGATCCGGATGCAATTGTAAAATTTCCGAGGGGTTTGTGTGGGTACGTGGATAAACAGGCAGACGGAGGGTGCAGATAAATGTGAGCAGGCAGAAGATCACAGCGGATTTATCGGGGAGGTCTGAAGAGCCAATTTCTCTGCGGTAAGAATATATGACCCCATGGCGATCTCTATCCAATTTACACATTCAGTGTCTTCTCACTTTCCACTTCGTCACCAATCTAAGTTTGTGCAGAGCTGTGAATGTGTTCAAGCTCACCTTTCCATGACAATTCCTTCTGCTGCTGCAGTACACCACTCCGTGCCTATTGTGGAACTCGCACCGATGAGTGGCTCTCGGTTTATTGGAAAAATAAAATCTAACCATTCTACTTCATTGTGGATCTGGTATCGATGAGCGGCCCCCAGCTCACTGTAGGATAAGTCACTTCTTTGTGTCCATTGTGGAACTGGTTTCGATTTGCAGGAGACGGCTCACTGGAGGTTGACTCACTACTCTGTATCCATTGTGGAACTCGCACTGATGAGTAGCCCTCGGTTCATTTGAGAATATCTCAGCACTGATAACATGCTTCACTTTCTGACACTTTGAATGCCAGGTGTGAGGCTGACTGCGTCAGTCTCATCATTTAACTCACCTTTTCTTCTGAATTACTTTTATTCCTATTTCATAAACAGCTGCCCTTTGTTGCGATAGCAGTTCATTTCAATTCCTGTTCAGCCACTTTATTGTCAACAGCGCCATTAATCAATACATCGGTCTATTGATTAACATATCAACGCTCGCACTGTTTTTTTTTTATTCCTTTGCAATATATACGTAGGTACACTGGCATGCAAATGCTTGAGTACCCCTGGTCAAAATGTCTGTTACTGTAAACAACTAAGCGAGTAAAAGATGACCTGATTTCCAAAAGGCATAAAGTTAAAGATGACATATTTCTATAATATTTCAAGCAAGATTACTTTTTTTAGTTCCATCTTTTACAGTTTGAAAATAACAAGAAAGGGAAAGGGTCCGAAACAAAAGTTTGGGCACCCAGCATGGACAGTACGTAGTAACACCCCCTTTAGCAAGGATCACAGATTGTAAACACTTTCTGTAGCCAGCTAAGAGTCTTTGAATTCTTGTTTGAAGGATTTTCGTCCATTCTTCCTTGCAAAAGGCTTTTAGTTCTGTGAGATTCTTGGGCCATCATGCACGCACTGCTCTTTTGAAGTCTATCCACGGATTTTCGATGGTGCTTCGGTTGGAGGACTGTGAGGGCCATGGCAAAACCTTCAGACTGCGCCTCTTGAGGTAGTCCATTGTGGATTTTGAGGTGTGTTTTGGATCATTATCCAGTTGTAGAAGCCATCCTCTTTTCATCTCCAGCTCTTTTTTACAGACGGTGTGATGTTTGCTTCCAGAAATTGTTGGTATTTAATTGAATTCATTCTTCCCTCTACTAGTAAAATGGTCCACTTTCTGCAAAACAAGCCGAAATCATGATCGATCCACCCCCGTGTTTACCAGTTGGAGAAGGGATCCTTTCATGAAATTCTGCACCATTTTTTTCTCCAAAGATGCCTTTGTCATTGCGGCCAAATAGTTCTTGTTTAGATGTTCCTTTGCAAACACCTGACGCTGAATTTTGTGGTGAGGACGCAGGAAAGGTTTTCTTCTTATGACTCTTCCATGAAGGTCATATTTGTGCAGGTGTCGCTGCACAGTAGAACAGTGCACCACCACTCCAGAGTCTGCTAAACATTCCTGACAGACTTTTGCAGTCAAACGGGGGTTTTGATTTGCCTTTCGAGCAACCCTACGAGCAGTTCTCTCTGAAAGTTTTCTTGGTCTTCCAGACCTCAACTTGACCTTCACCGTTCCAGTTCACTGCCATTTCTTAATAACATCACGAACTGAGCAAACGGCTTCCTGCAAACGCTTTGCTATCTGCTTATAGCCTTCTCCTGTTTTGTGGGAATCAGTTATTTAAATTTTCAGAGTGCTAGGCAGCAACCTAGAGGGTCCCATGGCTGTTGATTGATGGAACAAAGTTTGAGGAGTCAGGGTATTGTGAAAACTTTGAAATTTGCATCACCTGGCCTTTCCTAATCCATGTAGAGGAGATATCCTTATTGTCCATCTCTTCTTTTTCCATCTGTCACTTCCAAGCTTCCAGACACATATTTTCATTTGCAAGACTAAATGGAATGCGGTGCACTAAAACTGATGTCTTCCAACATACAGTTCTGTGACTTATCCGTTTAGATTTAAATCTACACACTTGTGCACATCAGTGAAAACAGAAACAGAAGTTGCATAGACATGCGCCACTTGTATTCAGAGGCTGGTCCCAAATTATGAATTCAGAAATATTGTTACTGAATCACTGGCTGTTCAATGGTGTGTAGAAATTTATACTGCATAGCTGAACCTGTCTGCTGCTTCGTGTCGTAAAGAATGCTTTAAAAGTATTCTTCAATATATCCTGTCTCTTTCTAAACAGACATTTAACAAATTGAAACAACGTTTTCTTTCGAATACATTGCAATGTATGCGTCTGCTTCGTTGTTTCCACCCAGTTGTGTAGAAAAGCAAGAAAAACTTACTGCACATCACGAATAAGATGAGCAATAGTCGAGAAGATACCTGCGTCGATTCAGAACAGTTTTGACCACAGAAGGAAGAGAGTGGTAGCAGATGGAAAATATTTTGCATGGTGTTTCGCGGGGATATGGTCCGGGTATACTGCTCGTTAATTTTATTAAATAAACGATGTATGAGAAAGTGGAAAATTTGGTTTGTACATTTATAGGTGACAGTAAGGTTGGTCATGTTTATCTAGTGTATATGGTTGACTTAACTTAAAATGAGACATTAGTAAGACGAGGGACTGAGCTGAGAAGTGGAAGTCGAAGTTCACTTCATACAAGTGTGAAGTCACACCCTGTTGTGGCTGAAATTAAAAGAAGACTATGGGGTTATTGGCAGGATTCTTATCAGTGAGGAGGAACATACCATTTTGCTGACCACGAGCATAATTCAGAGATAACGCGCACATTGATAGTGTTGTTCAGAAGGCGTATGATGTGTTGCCATTTATTATTCGGGAGACTGCGTTCAACAGTGGAGAATTAATGACGAGAACTATTAATTGTGTTTAGACCACACTTGCAGTATTGAGTTCATTTCTGGTGCCCTCATTATAATAGAGTCCCAAACTGGGGCCGTCCATTTCGTACAGAGATGAGGAGGGGCTTGTTTGACCAGACGGTAGTGAATCTCTGGTATTCATTGCCACAGGCGGCAGCGGAAACAAGTTACTCAACATAGTATTTAAAGCGGAACTTGATAGGCCCTTGATTAGTCGGGGCGTCAAAAATTATGTGGAGAAGGTAGCAGAATGCTGTGGGCGTGGAACTCGCTGTCCGGAGTGCTGTTCGAGTCTGATGCATTAGTTACATTTCAGCGACTCTGTAGTAGGCGCATTAATGAAAAGAAAGGAAACAGAGGGGTGTGTTGGGTTGATCTTGGAGCATATTTAGAGTTCCGCAGAGTTTTGTGGCCTGGTACTGTTCCACAGTCTGCATGTTAGAGTTCAACGGTGGATCTGAGTGGCTGTTGCGCCAGTATCACGCCAGCATTTTCCACGGGCTCGCCCCCATCTCACGTCCACGGCATAATTATCAATAAGGGGTCAATTGGCTCTGACTCCAGACTTAAAATGTTCTTTTCCATTGACATGCTCATATCAACACTGATAACTCTAATGAAGTGAAAACAGACAGAATGTTGAATTTGGTGTGACATATTTAACAAGATGCTTGAGAAAACGGGTGACGGAGATGTTTTCAGGCGAATGAAGAGACGTTTAGACATTTAGATCTATCTATCTATCTATCTAACTATCTATCTACCTATCGATTTTTCTGTCTATCTATCTGTCTAAGCATCTATCTATATGTCGAACAATCTATTTATTTACACGCTTACATTGGTGATAAACTGAAAACCTCTTTCTTTGGAATAGTCGTGGTGATGTTTTCTTTGGAACGTTTGCAGAGTCATAACTAGTAAACAAATGCATATTTGCAATGTTTGTGAAAATGGTGCACGGTAAAACTCCGGAAGAATATTGATGTTAGCTCTCTGTTATGTCCTTCCTGGTATGTTTGTTATTTTATTTTAAATTACTGGACGTCACTGCTTAATTGTAGGTTCACATCTATTGTTGATTACTTATTACCGGATTGTTCAGCATCAGGTCGTCCATTTTCAGATCATTGGTAAATTAACTTTTGTCGCTATGAGCACTTAGTTAGAAGTCGAAGGAGCTCTAATGAATCTATATTTCGTGCGGACGCCGAGAAGTGCTGCCTTTTTATTCAGTTCCCTGGGTTCTGTAACACGCTGGTGAACAATAAAACTACGGCGGGGCTAGAATTTACCTATCTTCTTATCTTTGGAAAACGGGGAAAGCCGTGAGCGAGGACAGACTATATTGAATTAATGAATGCACTCAACAAAGCAACTGAACAAAAACAAAATCAATGATACAATAAAAAACAAAAGCTGATGTTTTGAATTCGGAACAGTGCTGGAAAGTATAATCAGAAACATTTGTGCTGGGTTCAAGGCGACTTTTCTGGGATGCAGCGGATAGCAAGAAAGGGAAAGCATGCAAATTGCATCCTGCTTACAGACGGCTACAAATAGCGTGTAGGAGATATTTCCCATGTAGTAAATCCATGCCTATCATAGATTCCATACGAAGTAGCTACTAATTTTCAATATCTTCCAACGGACGACATTGATTTGTTTGACGGGCTTCTATACACAGAGGCAACGGCAGCGGTCTCAATTAGTGTGACCTGGTCCTCTGGCCCATCAGTTACAGTACACTGAGAAACACGAGAGATTTTATGATGATAATGATGATGATGATGATGATTATTAATTTTATTCACTGGATCAATTAGCAACGGATTTTGTCCCTTAAAATATCACAAACTTTGTTATTTTATAATTGTTTGAAACATTTTCAATGAAGGCCTTGGAGATATTATTTTGGCATGAAAATTCAGCTGTTTATTTCTTAACTAATAATTAATAATTTTATAACATGAATAATTAGATTCATGTACGTGTCAGTTCTGAATGAAAATTCGCCAGCTCCCAATTTTCTTTGATAAAGAAAGGGAATTTATTTTCAGGTACAATGAATTATATCTGTTCCTGAAGGTGGAAACCCACGTTTCCCCGAGCCATTTATATTTTATCCAGGTTGCAGTTGATGATATTCAGCATAATAAATGTTTACGATATTTGTTGGACCAATAGGAGATCATCACATTCACGCCAATATTGACAGTAAGTGCATTTAACTCAGACACACCACCTGGAATTTTTGCAGAGTTGAGTGAATAATACTTTCTCGCAGATAAATTTACCGTCCGGCCCAAATCCCTCGGAAATCCATTTAAGGACCGGACTTTTCGTAATCTCATTTTGCTCAGATAGTAATCACCATTATTTTGCAGGATCCAGTGTTTTGGATGTCACCCCAAAATTTGCCTGACCTTGGCTTGGTTGAACGATATTAGCACTCAGAACTCGTTGAGAATTTATTGATATCTATGTCTCACCTTTTAAAAAAAAAATGCCGTTGTACCACCCCCCCCCCCGCGTCACAACTGGGAAAAGGTTCTTCCAACTGTCACCTACCACATCACAAGCATCTCGTCCTCAGTAATTCCTTCTGTCTCCAACAGGATCTTACGTTGATTCACATCCCTTATCCCACCTCCACCGCCTAGTCCGCTATCTGTAGGTATCGCTTTGTACATCAATCCCTTGCCCAGAATCCCTTCCGACTGATCTCCATCCTGGCATTTATCCCTGAAATTATGACAAGTGCCACACCAGCATCTACACCTCCTCCCTCACCAGCCACCATTCAGGGAAATCTGTCCTTCCAGGTCAGACAGTGATATCGGGTTCTGCCGATATGGCAACCCTCACAGTGGTGAGACCCAATGTAGATAGGGTGCGGCATTGTGCAACACCATCGTTTGCTGTCACCCTCTACAATCCCCGGCCTTTGCATTAGCGAATGGACGTGTAAATAATTCGCAGTATTCCTATCCAAATGGATTTGCAGCCGGTCTATAAGCATTGAATCCAGTGATTCCCAGACTGGTTGGTAAATTGACGTTCAGACTGTCTTGCAACAGGAGGCACAGATTCAGTGGAGACTTGTTCTGTAACTCGACTCTTTTTGTCCACACAGAAGGAGCAATTGGAGACAGATAATAAACGATGCCTTGGTAACAACATATATATCGCAGAAGTCAAGACAACCAGTGTTGGCGTGGATGTATTAATCAATTAATCAGATGTATGGACTAAAGGCGCTGTTGACAATTAAAAAAAAAAATCGGAGTAGAAATTGAGTGAACAGCTGTCGCAAAAAAAGAGCAGCTCTTCACGAGTGAGGGATGAAAATAATTCACAAGAAAAGGTGAGTAAAACGATGAGACTGGCGCAGTCAGCCTCACAAATGGTATTCGAAGTGTAAGAACGGAAAGCGTTTATCAGCGCTGAGATATTCTCAAATGCGCCGAGGGCCACCCATCAGTCTGAGCTCCACAATGGATGCAGGGTGGCCGACGGCCGCTCATCGATACCAGCACCACAGTGGATACAGAGAAGTGAGTCACCCCAGAGTGATCAGAGGCCCGCACAGCGATGCCAGCTCCACAATGGATACAGAGAGGTGAGTCACCCCAGAGTGATCAGAGGCTCGCACAGCGATGCCAGCTCCACAGTGGATACAGAGAAGTGAGTCACCCCAGAGTGATCAGAAGGCCGCACAGCGATGCCAGCTCCACAGTGGATACAGAGAGGTGAGTCATCCCAGAGTGATCAGAGGGCCGCACAGCGATGCCAGCTCCACAATGGATACAGAGAGGTGAGTCATCCCAGAGTGTTCAGAGGCTCGCACAGCGATGCCAGCTCCACAATGGATACAGACAGGTGAGTCATCCCAGAGTGATCAGAGGCTCGCACAGCGATGCCAGCTCCACAATGGATACAGACAGGTGAGTCATCCCAGAGTGATCAGAGGCTCGCACAGCGATACCAGTTCCACACTGGATACAGAGGTGAGTCATCCCAGAGTGATCAGAGGGCCGCACAGCGATGCCAGCTCCACAATGGATACAGAGTGATGAGAATTTCTGTCCCTAAGCCGAGAGCTGCTCATCGTTACGAGCTCCTCAATAGGCACAGAGTGATGAACTGCGAGAGCAGAAGCAAGTGTGGTTGAAGTGAGGGAGTTAGATATGGCCCTTGTGGCTACGGGGATCAGGGGGTATGGAGGGAAGGCTGGTTCAGGGTTCTGAGTTGGATGTGCAGCCATGATCATAATAAATGGCGATGCAGGCTCGAAGGGCCGAATGGCCTACTCCTGCACCTATTTTCTATGTTTCTATGTTTCTATGAAATGTGAATTTGAACACATCCACAGTTCTGCACAGACTGAGAATGGTGACGAAGAGTAAAATCAGAAGACACTGAATGGAGAAATGGGACAGAGATAGTCATGGAGTCAGAGATTATTACTACAGAGAAGTAGGCTCTCCCGCCCAGCTGGGACATCCCTCTGTGATCCTTCGCCTCGTCCCATTTATCTGCACCATCGGTCCGTCTGTCATGCCCTTACCTAGACAACCTTTACTGAAATGATACAGGTAGTTAACAAATTTCACGTCACATGTCGTTGATAATAAACCAGATTTTGATTCTGATTCTGAATCCGCATCTATCACTTACAGTGACAGTTCTTTCCACACTTGCTTGACCCTCTTAGCGAATATGCTTTACCACATACCCCTCTTGCATATTTCACGTTTCAACCAAAACCTATCAAGTAGTTGTAGTTTCACTCAGAGGATGGGGAGAACCTGAAGGCACTTATCCTGTCTGCAGCTCGCACAATTTTGTATGATTCTGTGAGATCTACATTCATTTTCATGCTGTCAAGGAAATAAATTCTAATGTAACAGTTCCTTCTAACTCTTGTCCTCAGCTCCCGAGCCCTTCCTTTCAAATTATCGCAGCACATTGACAATTCAAAACTGTAGCTAGGTGGTCACAACTGACCACGATATTCCATCCACGGCCTCACCATCGTGTTGTACAGCTTCAGCCCAACTCCTGTACTCAGAGAACTGTTTCTGAAGGCCAATGTAATTAGGGCTCAATACGAGCCGATCTGCCAGTGACGCCGCCTTCCTGGAATTAACGATCTGAATTCCCAGGTCTCTTTTTAAATCCTGCTCTCTAAAGTCCGTCTATTCAATATATGCTCATTTTGTTGTATCTTTCCTCATACGCAGAACACCTCACACTTGTCTATATTAAATTCCATCCGCCATTTTTCAAGCAATTTTCCAGCCAGTGAAAATCAAGCTACAAGCATGGATAGAGTTCCTGGCTATACACAACGCTCGCAGCCTAGGATACGTCCACAATTCTTCTGATTCAGTTTTCCACATCGACATCTAAATTATTAAAATACATGATAATAACAAAGGACCTAACACCAATCCTGCAAGAAAAACTTGTTAGAGTGAAAGAATCAGCCATCCGCTCTCTGCTAATCCAGAAACGAACGCTCATCAATCCGTCCACAAGCCGCAGCTAAAATCGTGTGGGCGCCGAACTTCTTATCATGAAATGTCTCTGCAATATTGATTTCGATCTCTTTTGTATGTGGAGAAGAAAATTCGTACAGCGTGTTTTATTGTGAAAGATGTCATCAGCGGTTACTGTGATTTGCGTCATTCAAATGACTCGAAATGACCAGAACGAACGAAAGGAAAAAAATGATCCTAACTTCCCCTTCAATAAAGTGTACTCCATTTCACCTGCCGAGCTGATGTCTCGCCCTCAGTGTCAGAAGCGAATTCGCTCGGCCGAATTTGAAAAAAATAAATCAATTTGAAGTTAGTTATCTATGTTGATTGTTCAGGATGATTGACTATGTTAGAAACAACACTGACCAGAAGATGTGCTATTCCAGCAAATGAAGCCAAGTATCTTGGAAATTATATTGCCAATTTTCATATTATCATTTGTTTGAAAGTTATTAACTTATAACATACCTTGGGGAGACGACGTCATGTCATAGTGACAGAGTGAGAAAACAGTTTAATGCATGTATTGTGTAGCTTGTTGTCACTAATGTGACAGATGTCCTAACCACGCTAATTGCCTCAGTGGAATGACTCTGAACTGTATATAACTCTGTAAAACCTGCCACCAGTCCATATGGGCAGTTGGAACGTTCCCGTACAACTGAACGCTGCCTCTGCCGGATTATGGGATATCCAGCGATTTACTACATCGTGAGCATTTTCTATCCTGCAATTGTAGCGATCGGTATCCCTGGTAAGGCACTGGAGCTGGTCACTCAATGTATGGTGCCGTCGTCACCTTGCTTTTGTTCGGTTGCACTGTTCGGACTTTTACTGAGCACAGATGCTACCTTCGTCTGAAATCTGTTTCCAGAACTGAGGATTCAAGCGTCTGATAGTTTCTTTATTCAGCTTCCATATCTTTTCTATGTGATACCTTTTATTTCTTTTGTCAATTGCGTTGTTGCCGATATTGCCATAGTTCCATAGTTTCACCTTGTTTGGCTTTCTGAACCGACAGTGGTCGCTTTTCCAGATCCAAAGCTATTCCAATTGACCGGCCAGCCGAATATCCATATACCACTAAATTATAATTTATGCGTTAAATCTCATGATTTCACCACAAATAATCCCTTCAGCTATTTCACCTCAAACAGTGGAAATGGTGTTGTTTATGGAGCCATCGACCTTCACCGGGACGAGACATGGAAATCAGATGCCCGGCTCTGATCTGTCAGAAAGTCGCCAACCCACTGCTACTTCTGTCCAGTATTGTCCACCCGGAGAGCACGGACAGAGTCCGCACAAATTGAATTTATGCTTTTAACTTCTAAAAAAAAATCATATCCTGCATAGCATTGGAAAAATAGTGGGCATTCCGACATTTTCAGCTACGATAATTCTGTGTTGACTTACTTTTTCTCTCCAAATTTCTTATAGTTAATTTAACGGCCATTGTGATCCTATCACGGTGAAAATGCGGACTCACCAAATGAGTCACTTGTTATCTGGTTGGAATGGCAACAGCGGATCTGATGGCGGTTATAGTTTACGCGTTAGTGGATCAGACCAACAATGTCTACATTTATTCCAGATCCCTGCTCATCACTCCTGTATGCGCTCTGACACTTGTAATATTTGTTGTGACGAGGGACTGTTCTGTTTGGCAAGACACTGGAGCTGGTCACCATATGTATGGTGCCATGTCTTGTTTGCTTTTTGCTCTGCTGCGCTGTTTGGACTTCTACTGAGCACAGATGAAAGGTATTTCCAGAATGGAGGGCTCGAGAAACTGATAGTTTTGTTATTCACTTTCCATATTTTTTCGATGTTATGCTTTTTTTTCTGTTGTTAATGCTCGCTTTGCGAGAGCGGAAACTTTTTCAACTGACCGGCCAGTCGAATATCGACACTCTGGTCTGTTCTTCCATAAGCCAATAAATCATAACTTATTCATTAAATCTCATGATTTCACTTCAAATAATCCCTTCAGCTATTTCACCTCAAATAATGGAAATGGTGTTGTTTATGGAGCGATCGACCTTTCACCGGTATGTGAATAGTGGAAATCATATTCCCGGCTTCAAATGGTCGGAAAGTCGCCAACACTCTGCCGCTTCTGTTCACTTCTCAAAAAAAAACACAACTATACCGTGCATAACATCGAAAGAATGGTGGACATTCAGACATTTGCAGCTAACCATAATTCTGTGCTTTTTTTTCCTCCAAATTTCTTGTAGTTAATTTAACGGCGATTGTGATCTTATCTCGGGGGAAATGCGGACTTTCCAAATGCATCACCCGTTACCTGGTTGGAATGGCAACAGCGGATCTGATGGTGGTTATATTATTCTGTTTAGTGAAAGTGACCAACGATATCTACATTTATTCTAGGTTCTTGTTTATCACTCCTGTATGCGCTCTGACACTTGTATTTATAGTGGTGACGAGAGACTGTTCTGTTTGGTTTACGGTCAGTTTTACCTTCGATCGTTTCATTGCAATATGTTGTCGAAAGCTGCGGGAACGATACTGCACTGACAGAACAGCAATGACGGTTATGGTGACCACGGTTATAGTGAGCTGCGGGAAATGTCTCCCATTTTACTTTGCCGTTGAACCCGAAGTCATCATTGACAACACCCCCTGGCATTGCGCCTTCACACATGAATACGCTACTTCACCCCTGTGGAAAGGATTCGAATTAATGGATAGCATTTTAACACCGTTGCTACCAGTCGGCTTAACGTTAGTGTTCAATGGGTTAACAATAAGATATATCATTGCGGCAAATAGAGTCCGCAGAGGGCTTCGGAACAGCAGTGATAATCAGAAAGATACTGAGGCGGAAAACCGCAGAAAATCGATGATCTTGTTGTTTGCAATTTCAGCTAATTTCATATTATTTTGGATGCCCTATGTAGTTCATACCCTGAAATGGAAAGCGGAAAACAATCATTATGAGGACAGGTACTTGAGTTCCCCGATATATATACTACAGCAATTTGGGTTCATGTTGCAGATTCTGAGTATGTGCACTAATGCGTGTATCTGTACACTAACACAGAGGAAATTCAGAAAAGAGCTAAAGAATGGACTGAGGTATGTGTTTACATTAAATGGCCCTCTTTGTAGATAACGTCCACCTCCAAATGCAATTCAGCGGAGTCAACGAATAAACAGTTTTAAGCATGAGTAGATTTGTCATAAATTCAAACAATCATTTACATGGTCATCCTGAAATTGCATTCTTCATGGAAACTGGGTAAACTTTCAATGGGCTGGCGTGATTGTTACATCGATTGAAGTACACTCCAATCTATCACAGAAAATTGACAAACACAAGGACGGAATTGGCTTCCAGACATACCCGGGTTCAGAAGTTTCAAAATGGAGAGAGTCGGATTGCGAGAGTTCCGTTGAAAAACGGGGAGTTATTGATAGTTACACAACAGCAGCGAGGGAAGAAACCGTGGAGAGATTGTCTCTGGACAGAGAATCCAGGATGGTTTGTTGCCTCCCGGGTGCCAGGGTCAAGGATGTCTCTGATCAATTGCATGACGTTCTGAAGTGGGAGGGTTATCAGCCAGATGTCGTGGTGCACATCGGTACCAATGACATAGCAAGGAAGAGTGAGGAGGTCCTGGACAGTGAGTATAGAGAGCTTGGTAAGAAGTTGAAAAGCAGGACCTCGAGGATGGCAATCTCAGGATTGCTACCTGTGCTACATGCCAGTGAGGGTAGGAATAGGATGCTCTGGAGGATGAGCAAGTGGCTGAGGGACTGGTGTAGGGAGCAGGGTTTCAGATTTCAGGATAATTGCGACCTCTTCTGGCGCAGGTGGGACCTGTACAAGAGAGACGGGTTACACTTGAACTACAGGGGGACCAATATCCTTTCAGGGAGGTTTGTTAGTGCTATTGGGGAGGCTTTAAACTAGATTTGCAGGGGGATGGGAACCAGAGTGCCAGAGCTGACAGTGTGGCTGGGGTGAAAATAAATGATGTTAAAAGTTCAAGCAAATCCGCTAATAGAAAGGTTGTGAGTGGTGGTAAAAATCTTCTGAGGTGTATATATTTCAATGCTAGGAGTATTGCGGGGAAGGCGGATGAGTTGAGGGCATGCATTGACACGTGGAATTATGACGTTAGAGCAATTAGTGAAACTTGGCTACAGGAGGGGCAGGACTGGCAGCTTAATATTCCAAGGTTCCGATGTTTCAGATGTGATCGAGGCAGAGGAATGAAAGGTGGGGGAGTAGCATTGTTTGTTGGGGAAAATATTACAGCAGTGCTCAGGCCGGATGATTCGAGGGCTTGTCTACTGAGTACTTATGGGTGGAGCTGAGAAACAGGAAAGGTATGGCCACATTAGTGGGATTGTATTACAGACCACCCAACAGTCAACGGGAAATGGAAGAGCAAATCTGCAGAGAGATAGCAGGCAACTGCAGGAAGCATAAAGTTGTGGTGGTAGGGGATTTTAATTTTCCATATATTGATTGGGTCTCCCATACTGTTAGGGGTCTAGATGGTTTAGAGTTTGTAGAATGTGTTCAGGAATGTTTTCTAAATCAATATATAAAGGGACCAACTAGAGGGGATGCAATATTGGATCTCCTGTTAGGAAGCTAGTTAGGGCAAGTTACAGAAGTCTGTGCAGGGGAGCACTTTGGTTCCAGTGATTACAACACCATTAGTTTAAACTTGATCATAGACAAGGATAGATCTGGTCCTAGGGTTGAGGTTCTTAACTGCAAGAAGGCCAAATTTGAAGAAATGAGAAAGGATCTGAAAAGCGTGGATTGGGAGAGGTTGTTCTCTGGCAAGGATGTGATCGGTAGGTGGGAAGCCTTCAAAGGAGAAATTTTGAGAGTGCAGAATTTGTATGTTCCTGTCAGGATTAAAGGCAAAGTGAATAGGAATAAGGAACCTTGGTTCTCAAGGGATATTGCAACTCTGATAAAGAAGAAGAGGGAGTTGTATGACACGTATAGGAAGCAGGGAGTAAATGAGGTGCTTGAGGAGTATAAGAAGTGCAAGAAAATACTGAAGAAAGAGATCAGAGGGACTAAAAGAAGACATGAGGTTGCCTTGGCAGTCAAAGCGAAGGATAATCCGAAGAGCTTTTACAGGTATATTAAGAGCAAAAGGATTGTAAGGGATAAAATTGGTCCTCTTGAAGATCAGAGTGGTCGACTATGTGCGGAACCAAAGGAAATGGGGGAGATCTTAAATAGTTTTTTTTGCGTCTGTATTTACCAAAGAAACTGGCATGAAGTCTATTGATTTATGGGAAACAAGTAGTGAGATCATGGAAACAGTACAGATCGAAAAGGAGGAGGGCCTTGCTGTCTTGAGGAAAATTAAAGTGGATAAATCCCCGGGACATGACAGGGTGCTCCCTCGGAACTTGAAGGAGACTAGTGTTGAAATTGCAGGGGCCCTGGCAGAAGTATTTAAAATGTCGCTGTCTACAGGTGAGGTGTCGGAGGATTGGAGAGTGGCTCATGTTGTTCCGTTGTTTAAAAAAGGATTGAAAAGTAATCCGGGAAATTATAGGCCAGCAAGTTTAACGTAGGTAGTAGGTAAGTTATTGGAGGGAGTGCTAAGAGACAGAATCTGCAAACATTTGGATAGACAGGGACTTATTAGGGAGAGTCAACATGGCTTTGTGCGTGGTAAGTCATGTTTGACCAACCTATTGGAATTTTTCGAGGAGGTTACCAGGAAAGTGGATGAAGGGAAGGCAGTGGATATTGTCATCATGGATTTCAGTGAGGCCTTTGACAAGGTCCCGCATGAGAGGTTAGTTAGGAAAATTCAGTCGCTACGTATACATGGAGAGGTGGTAAATTGGATTAGACATTGGCTCAATGGAAGAAGCCAAAGAGTGGTGGTAGAGAATTGTTTCTCCGAGTGGAGGCCTGTGACTGGTGGTGTGCCACAGGGATCAGTGCTGGGTCCATTGTTATTTGTCATCTATATCAATGATCTGGATGATAATGTGGCAAATTTGATCAGCAAGTTTGCTGATGATACAAAGATTGGAGGTGTAGTAGACAGTGCGGAAGGTTTTCAGAGCCTGCAGAGAGACTTGGACCAGCTGGAAAAATGGGCTGAAAAATGGCAGATGGAGTTTAATACAGACAAGTGTGAGGTATTGCACGTTGGAAGGACAAACCAAGGTAGAACATACAGTGTTAATGGTAAGGCACTGCGGAGCGCAGTGGAACAGAGGGATCTGGGAATACAGATACAAAATTCCCTAAAAGTGACGTCACAGGTAGATAGGGTCGTAAAGATAGCTTTTGGTACATTGGCCTTTATTAATCAAAGCATTGAGTAGAAGAGCTGGAATGTTATGATGAGGTTGTATAAGGCATTGGTGAGGCCGAATCTGGAGTATTGTGTTCAGTTTTGGTCACCAAATTACAGGAAGGATATAAATAAGGTTGAAAGAGTGCAGAGAAGGTTTACAAGGATGTTGCCGGGACTTGAGAAGCACAGTTACGGAGAAAAGTTGAATAGATTAGGACTTTATTCCCTGGAGCGTAGAAGAATGAGGGGAGATTTGATAGAGGTATATAAAATTATGATGGGTATTGATAGCGTGAATGTAAGCAGACTTTTTCTAATGAGGCAAGGGGAGAAAAAAAAACAGAGGACATGGGTTAACAGTGAGGGGAGAAACGTTTAAAGGGAACATTGTGGGGGGGGGGGGGCTTCTTCACACAGAGAGTGGTGGGAGTATGGAATGAGCTGCCAGACGAGGTGGTAAATGCGGGTTCTTTTTTTTAACATTTAAAAATAAATTGGACAAATACATGGATGGGAGGTGTATGGAGGGATATGGTTCGTGTGCAGGTCAGTGGGACTAGGCAGAAAATGGTTCGGCACAGCCAAGAAGGGCCAAAAGGCCTGTTTCTGTGCTGTAGTTTCTATGGTTCTTTGGTATTCTATGGATAGACTGTGAGTAGATTTCAGGAGCAGAAAGGGATCAATCACTCGTTTGGGAGTATTCTATAGAGACAGCACACCCAAACCCCCTACTCCACCCCACCCTATCACAGAAAAAGAAAACGAAAAAAAGAACTGTTCGTGAGATAGATTTTGGACATCTGCCATATTAACATGGTTGTTATCACAGGCAACTTAATCTCCTTAATATTCATTGGCACTTCTTCAGGTTAAAATATGACAGTGTTCTGGCACAAGAAGCGGGCAATGAACTGGAGAACGGTACATCCAGGATCTAGTACCAGAAAATGAAACAGATCCGATGGCAGATTTCACAAGATCTCAAGACAAAGGAACAGAAGTAGGTCGTTCGGCGGATCGAGTCTGCTCCGCAGCTCCCCCATGAGCTAAACTATTCACCCATCTAGTTCCAACTTCCTGCTTTATCCCCATATCCCTTGATACTCTGACTAATTAGATACCTGTCAATCTCCTCCTTAAACACCCTCAATGATCGGGCCTCCACAGCTGTATGTGGCAACGAATTCCACAAGTCCACGACCTTCTGGCTAAAAAAAAAAAAAAAAAAAATAAATTCCTCCTTATCTCTGTTTTAACTGGGTACCCTCTAATTCCAAGACTATGGCCTCTTGTCCTGGACTCACACACCAAGGGAAACAACCTTTCCACATCTACTCCGTCCAACCTTTTGAACATTGGAAATGTTTCTATGAGATCCCCTCTCATTCTTCTATACGCGAATGAATACAGTCCAAGAGCTGACAAACGCTCCTCATTTGTTAGCCCCTGCATTCCAGGAATCATCCTCGTAAAGCTTCTCTGAACTCTCTCCAACATCAGTACATCCTTTCTAAGATAGGGGGCCGAAAGCTGCACACAGTATTCCAAATGAGGTCTCACTAATCCGCGATAGAGCCTCATCAACACCTCCTTACTCTTATACACTATTCCTCTTGAAATGAATGCCAACATAGCATTCGCTTTCCTTACCGCCAATCCAACCTGGTGGTTAACCTTTAGGGTATCCTGCACAAGGACCCCCAAGTTCCTTTGCACTTCCGATTTTTGAATTTTCTCCCCATCTAAATAATAATCTGTCCGATTATTTTTTCTTCCAAAATGTACAACTGTACATTTGTCAACGTTGTATCTCATCTGCCATTTCTTTGCCCACTCAACTAAACTGATTAAGTCTTTCTGCAGCCTTTCCGTTTCTTCACCATTTCCTGCTCCTCCACCAATCTTGGTATCATCCGCAAAGTTAGCCACAAAACCATTTAATTCATAATCCAAATCATCGATATACATCGTAAAAAGAAGCGGCCCCAACACCGACCCCTGCGGAACACCACTAGTAACCGGCAACCAATCAGAATAAGATCCCTTTACTCCCACCCTTTGCTTTCTGCCTATCAGCCAATGCTCCACCCATTTCAATATCTTTCCTATAATTCCATGGCCTCTCATCTTATTAAGCAGCCTCATATGCGGCACCTTATCGAAGACCTTTTGAAAATCCAAATACACAACATCCACAGCCTCTCCCTTGTCAAACTTATTCGAGATTACCTCAAAAAATTCCAATAGGTTGGTGAGGCAGGATCTTCCCTTCATGAAACCATGCTGGCTTCGGCCTATCTTGTCATGCACCTCGAGGTATTTCATAACCTCGTCCTTGAGGATTGACTCCAATATCTTTCCAACTACAGGTGTCAGACTAATAGGTCTGTAATTTCCATTTTGCTGCCTCCTTCCTTTCTTAAATAACGGTACTACATTTGCGACCTTCCACAATCTCCAAAGCCACCTCCTTCAGAACCCTTGGGTGCACCTCATTCGGACCGGGAGACTTATCTATTCTTAGTCCACTTAGCTTCCCAAGCACTTTCTCTCTAGTAATCTTGACTGTACCTAATATTATTCCCTGATATCTCTGGCTATCAGGTATATTGCTGATGTCTTCCACTGTGAAGACTGATGCAAAATACTCATTCAGTTCCTCCGCCATCCCTTTCTTATCAATCGGTCCCATATCTATTCTTGTCACTCCTTTACTCTTCATATATTTAAGAAACTATTCGTATCCTTATTTATGTTAATCATCCATTTCCTTTCATAATTCATCTTTTCTTTCCTAATGACGTTCTTAGTTTCCTCCTTTAAGTTTTTAAAAGACTTCCAGTCCTCGTTTTTCGCACTAATTTTTGCTTCCTTCTACGCCGTTTCCTTTGCTTTTATTTTTGCCTTACCCTCTCTCGTTAGCCACATTTGTGCCATTTTTCCATTCACGATTTTATTTTTTCTTGGAATATATTTTTCCTGCATTTTCCTTATTTCTTGTAGGAATTTCATCCAATTCTGCTCTGCCGTCCCTCCATTTAGTTTACTTTTCCAATTGACTTGGGCCAGTTCCTCTCTCATACCACTGTAATTTCCCCTGTTCCACTGAAATATCGATACCCCTGATACCAGCTTCTCCTTTTCAAATTTGAAACTGAACTCAGTCATATTATGATCACTACTTCCAAGGGGTTCCTTTACCTCCAGCTCCCTAATCGCCTCAGGTTCGTTACACAGCACCCAATCCAAAACAGCCGGTCCCCTGGTGGGCTTCTGGACAAGCTGCTCCAAAAAGCCATCCTGTAGGCATTCTACATACTCCCTCTCCTGAAATCCGTTACCTTCCTGACTTTCCCAATCCACTTTCATATTAAAATCCATCATAATTATCTTGACATGTTTCTTCTGCACGCTTTTTCTATTCCCAGCTGCAACTTGTAGTCCACATCCCAGCTGCTGTTTGGAGGCCTGTATATAACTGCTATTAGTGTTTTTTACCCTTGCCATTTCTTAATTCTACCCATAAGGATTCTACCTCCTCTGATCCTATGTCCCTTCTTTCTATTGATTTGATATCGTTACTAAACATCAGGGACACGCCACCCACTTTGCCTACCTTCCTATCTTTCCTATACACTGTGTATCCTTGGGTACTCAGCTCCCAATCACATCCATCATTTAGGCATGACTCGGTGATGGCCAGAATGTCATATGTTTTGACCTGCAACTGTGCAGCAAGGTCATCCACTTTATTTCTAATGCTGTCTGCATTTAATTACAGCACATTTAGATCAGTATCTGTTGCCGATTTTGCCATATTTCTATTTTGCAGCAAATTATCCTGTATATTCACCGGCCTGTCCTTCTTGCCATCTTTGCTGCACAGTATTTTTGACTTATTTCTATTTTCCTCTTCTTCGACCCTAACACCTTGGTTTCCTTCCCCTTGCCAAGTTAGTTTAAACCCTCCCTAATACCTATATTAAACAATCCCGCCAGGACATTAGTACCTTTTAGATCTCGTCGCAAGTCAACTATTCGACGTTTACCATAACATTACACTGGAATGGGAGCAGACATTATGGAATGTATCTAATTGGTGTTAGTAGTTAGGAATTTTGGAATTGGTGCTCGCCTTGAAATGCGCAACAAGTGATTGTGAATTGAATACTTGATTGGGGGCCGGAAAAGAGTTGTCTCATCGAGGCGGGGAACAGAGGTTAGTGTAAAGTAACCCTCGTTGCCAAGAGATATGAAACAGCTCGACAAGAAAAAGAAAGAAAAATACTTAAGGCTCAAGAAGAAAAGATGAGACAAGGCTATGGAAATTCACAATGTAGCCAGGAGATAAATGAACAATGTAATTGGAAGAGTTAGAACGGGACATGAGACAGCCTTGGAGAGTTCCATTAAGGTACGGGAAGAACAGGAGGATGACGAGAGAGAGAGTGGGACGGATCAGGGATGAAAGGGGAAGCATGGGTCTGGAGTGCAAGGAGGCAGTGAAGGTGGCTAATTATATCTTGCTTCGTACTCAACAGTGCGCGAGACCTTGATGAATGTGGATACAGCGTAAAGACGCATATGTGCTGGGACATGCCGACGTTACGAATTATGCGCTGGAAACTTGTAAAACATTAAAATAGATCTTTTCCCGGTGCTAGAACGGATGCACTCAACGTACTTAGTGAAAGCGGGCGTGGATATTACTGCGGTTTTGAACATGATATTTGCGTCTTCACTGGCCGCAGGAGTAGTACGAAGGGATCGGAGGATGGTAAATGTTTTCACTTTGTTCAATTAATGTACTGGGGATAGTCCTGAGAGCTACAGGCCAGTGAATCTTCCGGCAGTGGTGGGCAAGCTATTGTACAGCACGCTGAGAGATTGAATTCATGCGTATCTGGAGATACGTACTCTGGTTCGGGATAGTCGTCAGATCGTCCCTATGAGCCTGAATGAATTATTTGCAAAAAGTCAGAAATAATATACAGATGATGTCAGAGCAGTCGATATTAATTTTGTGAAGAGTTTGATCGGGTTATACATGGTGGCACGTTCAGAGGGTTAGACGTCATTGCATCTGGGGAAGCCGGGTTGAGTGGACTCAGAACTAGCTAACTAACAGAAGGCAGATCAGGTAGTAGATGGAGGGATTTCTCCCTGGAGGTCAGAGGCCAGTGATGTTCCGCAAGGAAGGTATAAACTTTAGTACAGTTTACAAGTATGTCTCCGCTCTGCTATTACAGTGTTCTGAGAGACAAACTTTAATTTGACTACCCTGCAGCTCGGGTAATTTATTGAATTCGGGCAGACGATGTACGCAAAATGCGAAATTTCAGAATGGAATTGCACGCTATACAATCTGAACTCCCATTGACATATTACGGGGCAGATGCTACAATAACATCGAAACAATATTTTCCAATGGTACTCTCAAAGTCAACATTTCAAAGTCTTCAGCAGCATCTGTTGGTGCTCTCCAAATGAACCAGCCTTCCAAAATGAGAATATCGAACTCCTAATGCCAAATTACCGTTGGACAGCGGGTTTATCGTACCTGGAATAGATACGCTCATATCGCGATACATTTACCATGATTTACCTGGGCATCTGTGAAATCCGCGTCTACTTCTGAACTCAATACCAAAACAGACAAATAAAAGAACAAAATTGAAATACGCAGGTAAGGCAAAACAAAAATCCAAGTTTACACTTTTCTGCGTTCAAAACCGTTGCAGGTTATTGGCGTATAGAGAATAAACAGTTAATTGCTAGAGTGAAATTCCTAATCAAATATCCTGAAGAACAGACGGGAGGACGAGGCCGGTGCTTGCGGCCCACATGCACTAATACATCATGTACTTTCTGAAAGAAACCCAACCCCTGAATGTCACATCAGTTCCAGAAAATTTATTTCACTGAACGAAACAGACATTATCAACCGTCATATCCTGTTGTAAAAGATACGATTAATTCAAACATCCTGTCAATACAAATCTCTCAAATAGACGACTGCCTTCCGTTCATTCACGCAAGAATTACCTCTCTTTATTTTTCAAGTGAACCCACAAATGTCCAATTCTCGTTCAGTATTTCACATTCTCAATGCATTCAGTCGCAGAAAGCGTGGTACTCTATGTAACCATTCCCCCTCTGAGCTATCCAAGTCTTTGTAATGGCCACAACATCATTATTACAAATACTGATCCAATCTCTAAGCTGATCTGCTTTCTCCATAATACTCCTTGCATTAAAAAAGACGCAACTCAAACGATCTGTCTGACCGCATCCCTTCTCGATCACCTGCCTATCTTCCGTTTTGCACTATCTACAAGCTTTTGTGAGCCAACCGCCCCTTCCTCCGTCTCTTCAGTTCAGTTCCCGCACCACAATAGCCTTTGCAAAACTGCCTGCCAGGATATTGGTCGCACTCGGGCCCAGTACAACACTTCTTTTTTATACAGGTCATGCCTGCCCCAAAAGTGGTACCAATGATCCAGAAATCTGAAGCCCTGCTCCCTGCTACAACCCCTCAGCCACGTCTTCATCTTCCACCTCATCTTATTCCTATAATCACGTGGTACAGGCAGTAATCCCGAAGTTACTCAACTTCCTTCCTAACCCCCTGTAATCTGTTTTCAGGATACCCTCCCTTTTCCTACCTATGTCTTCGGTATCAATATGTTCCATGATCTCTTGCTGTCCTCCTTCCCACCTGAAGATATCGTGGACACGATCAGAAACATCCCGGACCCTGGCACCTGGGAGGCAAGCTACCATTCGTGTTTCTTTCTGGCGTCCAGAGAATCGCCTGTCTGACCCCCTAACTATAGAGTCCCCTGTCACTGCTGCCATCCTTCCCCTACCCTTCTGAGCCACAGGGCCAGACTCCGTTGGTTCCCTCAGCTGGGCCTTCCCCCGGCAGTACTCAAATAGGAGTACTTATTGTTATGGGGGACAGCCACAGGGGTACTCGTTGGTATTCGACTCTTGTCCTTCCCTATCCTGACTGTTACTCACTTATCTATCTCCCAAGGCCCGTGTATGACTACCTCCTATAGCTCCTTTCTATCACCTCCTCACTCTCCTTGACCAGAAGAAGATCATCGAGCTGCATCGCCAGTTCCCTAACCCGATCCCTAAGGAGCTGCAACTTGACGCACCTGGCGCAGATGAGGTCGTCTGGGAGGATGGGAGTCTCCCGGATTTCCCACATCTGACACCCAGTACAGAACATCAGCCTCACTTCCATAGTTCCTGTTTGTATTTTTCACATGTAACTAACCTTTCACGACTGTTATCGCCTAAGCCCCGTTAAGTCAAACCCCTCCTACTCTGTCTACATCTGCTTTGTCGCCCGCTGCTCTGACACCCGCTCTATAAATCTGTCTTCTTTTTAAAAACTTCTTGCTGTTCTAAATGGCTGTGTTTCATCTTTTCCCACTCATTATTCTTCCAGCTGCCCTCTGCAGGGTTCATGAGGCTCCTAGGCAATCCTGAGACTCCTCCATAATGGCATGCTTGTCACGTTCATGGTCGGCAACAGTAACTGTGAACCTTTTCAAGTCAGATCAGGATTTAAATAGGGATGCGTGATTGCCCCAACTTTGTTTACCATCTTCATTGGGACAATCATCCACATTATGAAGGGCGACCTACCCCCAAAAATCGAAATTGTCTACAGAACAGATGGCAGACTTTTCAATCTTGCCCGTCTCAAATTCAAAACGAAGACATCCACGAGTTCCCTCATCGCGTTCCAATACGCAGATAACAACAGTATTGCAGCTCTTTCAGAAAACCACCTACAAAAGATTCTGACTGCCTTCAACCGTGCATACACGAAACTTGGACTTACCATCAATTCCAGGAAGACGCAGATCATCTATCAACCGTCACCTATTGAGACAAATCGGATAGAACCATCGTTTCAATTTGGCGAAACAACCCTGGGAAACGTGGACCGCTTTCCGTGTCTTGGAAGTCACCTCTCTTCCAATGTCGATCTTAATGACGAGAGCCAACATCGTCTTAAATGCGCTGGAACAGCTTTTGGACGTCTCCGGACAAGGGTCTCTCATGATGGTGACATCCGAACAGGCACCAAAATGTTAGTGTACAAAGCAGTGGTGATCCCAACGCGCCTGTATGCATCAGAAACCTGGACAACATACCGACAACATCTGAAGGCACCTGAAAAGTTCCATCAACGCTTTCTTCGAAACATCTTAAATATCAGCTGCGAAGATAGAAGAACCAATGTCAGTGTGCTAAATTCAAGCAAAAAAACAAACAAGAAATAAACAAGCATTGTAGCCTACGTCATCAAGAACCAACTAAGATGGAGCGGTCATGTTATTCGGATGAAAGACGAACGTCTGCCGAAACAAATCCTCTTCTCCCAGCTTAAAGAAGGCAAACGTAAAAGAGGTGGACAACAGAAAAGATTCAATGACGTCTTAAAAGCCAACATGAAAAAATGTAACATCGACATCAACAATTGGGAAACCAATACCAAGGACAGGAAACTCTGGCAACCCATCATCCGTGAAGGAACAGAAACTTTCGAAGCCAACAAATGTGCAGAATTAGAAGAAAAGAAAATGGAAAGAGAGGCAGCGCAACCAAAGCCATCTGCAACTACCTGTCCTGAATGCGGAAGAACTTTCAAATCCAAGATTGGAGTCATCAGCCACTTGAGAGCCGGTAAGTAGATCAACAGAACGAAGACCATCAGCCTCGACCTCGAGGGATAGCCACGACGATTCTTTCATCTGCCCTCTGCTTCCTAATCTTCTTTCTTCGCACTAATTGTTGCTTTGTTGTATGCTTTCTCTTTCACTTTTACATAAGTTTGATTTCTTGACTCTTAATACTTTGTGTCCTAAACGATGAAGAAAAACTTCCCATAGATGCCCTTTACCGCTCTGTCTAACTACGTTACAACTTTGATCCGCTGATCACTTTGTACATCTGTGCTGTTCAAGGTCTTTTTCCAATTGCAACATCTCATACTTGCCAGAATGAAATTTCACTTTCTTTCAACAACTCTCCAGGCAAACAATCAAACCATTTCCATCCTATCCACTTCAGATGCACTGAGACTGTCCTCAAACAAGTGGCTGAGGAACTGGTGTAGGGGGCAGGGTTTCAGATTTCAGGATAATTGGGACCAATTCTGGGGCGGGTGGGACCTGTACAAGAGAGACGGGTTACACTTGAACTACAGAGGGATCAATATCCTTTCAGGGAAGTTTGTTAGTGATATTGGGGAGGCTTTAAACTAGATTTGCAGGGGGATGGGAACCAGAGTGCCAGAGCTGATGATGTGTCTGGGGTGAAAATAAATGATGTTAAAAGTTCAAGCAAATCCCATGATAGAAAGGTTGTGAGTGGTGGTAAAAATCTTCTGAGGTGCATATATTTCAATGCTAGGAGTATTGCGGGGAAGGAGGATGAGTTGAGGGCGTGGATTGACACGTGGAATTATGACATTATAGCAATTAGTGAAACTTGGCTACAGGAGGGGCAGGACTGGCAGATTAATAATCCAGGGTTCCGATGTGTCAGATGTGATCGAGGCAGAGGAATGAAAGGTGGGGGAGTAGCATTGCTTGTTAGGGAAAATATTACAGCAGTGCTCAGGCAGGACAGATTAGAGGGTTTGTCTACTGAGTCTTTATGGGTGGAGCTGAGAAACAGGAAAGGTATGGCCACATTAGTGGGATTGTATTACAGACCACCCAATAGTCAACGAGAATTGGAAGAGCAATTCTGCAGAGAGATAACAGGCAACTGCAGGAAACATAAAGTTGTGGTGGTAGGGGATTATAATTTCCCATATATTGATCGGGACTCCAATGCTGTTAGGGGTCTAGATGGTTTAGAGTTTGTAATAAGTGTTCAGGAAAGTTTTCTATTTCAATATATAGAGGGACCAACTAGAAGGGATGCAATATTGGATCTCCTGTTAGGAAACGAGTTAGGACAAGTGGCGGAAGTCTGTGTAGGGGAGCACTTTGGTTCCAGTGATCATAACACCATTAGTTTCAACTTGATCATGGACAAGGATAGATCTGGTCCTAGATCCAATTTCACAGTATTGAACGTTTCTACCATAATTATATGTATAAGATGATGAGGGTCATTGATCACGTGGATAACCAGAGGCTTCTTTCACTGGGACGAAATAGCTAACACGTGGGGTATACTTTTAAGGTGCTTGGAAATGGGTACCGAGGGAATGTCAGAGTTAAGTTTTCACACAGAGAGTTCTGGGTACGTGGAATACACTGCCGGCGGCGGTGATAGAAGCGAATGCAATATGATCTTTTAAGAACCTCTTAGATATGGTACATGGAACATGGAAAGCTAGAGGTCTATGCGCTAGGTAAATACAAGGCAGTTTCTACAGTAGGTTACATGCTGGGTACAACATTATGGGCCCGAGGGCCGGTAATGTGCTGTAGGTTTATATGTTCTATATTTTCTATTTGTAGGATCGGCGACAGGTGTTAGACAACCAGGCATCGTCTTACAACTGCTGGTAATTGTGCAGAACACTATGCAATGGGTTGTCTGCCGCCCCATGTCGTTCAGTTAAATTGCCGTTACTAAACCCTTGAGATGTTATCGTGCTAATCGCCCTCAAATATTGAAAGAAAAGGTCACTCATTATCACGACCTGGTTTCGGAACTGGTAATATAAGAGAATTACAGGGACTACAGGTTGATACAAAGCCTTCCTCATCGAAAAGTGCTTTTATGACAGGTTCCATGCCTTCTATTGCCCCCAGTGACAAATCATATTGCCGTATCATATAGAGGGTAGAAATACCCTCTAGTCTTCGTGTGGTGGGGCGGAATGTACAAGTCCCACGTGACTTTTGTGTATCGTCCACAGGGAGGGAGGAACCTGCGAAAGCAACAAGGGTACGACATATTCAGGCAAAGCAGGGGGAACAAATAGGTCAAACCTTGTTTTAACGATGAAGAAGGAAATATTATACATCCAGCCTGAGAGGAACGAAGTTATAGAGAAGCGTTAGTATTAGGCAGAGTTATACATTGTGTGCGGTTTAACTCGTGTAAAGTCTTCAGCACGGGTTCGAGTGGTTCAAGCGCTGCAGGGGGGTTGATGACTATAGTGACATGACGGGTTCAGTTTGGCAACTTAAACTGTTCATTCTGTTGCTCACTCAAAAACACTTCTGACACCATGCCCTCTGGACCATAATAGATACTACCGTTTATAGAAAGACTTTCTGCTCTGTTACGCACGGAAAGAACTTTTTGGTGATTGCTCGACTGAGATGTCTCAGTATATCGGGCAGTGCAATGTAAATGCATCAGAGTTTGGCATGTCAGAATAAGCTGCTGTAGATAATAAACGTCGTTAAGCATCTGTAAGGCAGCGCAGAGTTGTCCTGCAAGACTATTCCAGCAGACGATTCACATCTGTCAGGGAAACGGGAAATACATAGACACATACAAATCCTACAGCACAATACAGGTCGTTCGGCCCAGAAAGCTGTGCCGAACATCTTCTTACCTTAGAAATTACCCAGTGTAACACATAGCCCTCTATTTTTCTGAGCTCCGTGTACTTGTCCAGGAGTCTCTTAAAATACGCAATTGTATCCGCCTCTACCACCATCGCCGGCAGCCCATTCCACGCACTTACCACTCTCTGCCTAAAAAAACATACCCCTGACATCTCCTCTGTATCTACTTCCAAGCACATTAAAACTATGCCGTCTCGTTCTAGCCATTTCAGCCCTTGGAAAAAGACTCTGACTATTCACACGAACACTGCCTTTTAATATCTTATACACCTCTATGAGGTCACCTCTCATCTTCCGTAGCTCCAAGGAGAAAAGGCCGGGTTCACTCAACCTATTCTCGTACGTCATGCTCCCCAATCCAGGCAACATACTTGTAAATCTCCTCTGCACCCGTTCTATGCTTTCCACATCCTTGCTGTAGTGACGCGACGAGAATTGAGCACAGTACTCCAAGTGGGGTCTGACCAGGGTCTTAGAAAGCTGCAACATTACCTCTCGGCTTTTAAACTCAATCCCACGATCGATGAAGTCCAATACACCGTATGCCTTCTGAACCACAGAGTCAACCTGCACAGCAGCTATGAGTGTCCTGTCTACTCGGACCCCAAGCCCCTCTGATCCTACGCACTCCCAAGAGTCTTACCATTAATGCAGTCAGAAACGGGAAATACAGTCAGTTATGCTTCCGCAAACAACAGGAATTCTGCAGATGCTGGAAATTCAAGCAACACGCATCAAAGTTGCTGGTGAACGCAGCAAGCCACTGTCGAAGGGTCTCGGCCTGAAACGTCGACTGTACCT